>NC_056438.1:13724813-13782313 GCF_018296145.1 Oncorhynchus tshawytscha | reverse complement strand
CTTGTCTCTTGTTTTGTCTCACCCATGTCTGTCTGTACCCACAGCAATCCAATGCCAGGTTCACTGTGTCTCTGTGCCAAGGTCTGTTTTCCATTGAGAACCAGGGTCATATTAATTAGTGCACACCATAGCAATCCAACAGTAAAATGTACATTTTTTATTGGACAAGTCCTGGTATAGTCCCTCCCAGTTTTAGTCCGTTTCCTTCAGTTTGTGCCTCGTGAATATGACTGAATGTGAACTATTCTGATTTACTATCCTTCCTCCAGAGGTGTTGTAACATACCTCTGGTTGTACTAGTCTGGTGGAATGAGAAGTTAGCTCAACTACAAACAGATTTAGCTATAAACAAGCTGTGAAATGCTTTTTAAAAGGGTTCTGAATTCTAATAGTTCTAATAGTTAGTTCTAATTCTAATAGCCAGCAGAAAGTGTGCCAACTGCAAGGTATTTTATGCTGACTCAAAAACTGACCTGGGTGTTTCAAGAAAACATATGGTATTAACATTTTTAATACGTAACCCCTCGGGTAACACTCTTCTACAGCTAAGAATCTGACATAGTTTCAAATTGGATCTTTCTTCTTTGATCCTTCGATCATTTCACTAATCTTCCTCTCCTCTCCTCTCCTCTCCCTCTCCTCTCCTCTCATCTCCTCTCCTCTCCTCTCCTCTCCTCTCCTCTCCTCTCCTCTCCTCTCCTCTCCTCTCCTCTCCTCTCCTCTCCTCTCCTCTCCTCTCCTCTCCTCTCCTCTCCTCTCCTCTCCTCTCCTTTTCCTCTCTCTCCTCTCCTCTCTTCTCCTCTCCTCTCCTAATTTCCCTTTATACAATATTGTTAGATCTCTGTCATTTCACTAATCGCTCTCTCCTCTCCTCCTTCTCTCCTTTGAATGCTTTACCTGTATATAATGTTGTTAGAGTCCTCTAACCTTCTCCTCCCCCTCTCCTTCATGTCTCCCCAGGATGCTGTGCCTGTACGTGTGGTTCTTCCTCGGCCTGTCCGGAGCCGCCATCTCTAACCTGCAGGAGAAACAGACAGACTTTGGGATGCGGGTCTTCTCCCAGGTGGCCCAGAACTCCAAGGGGTCTAACCTGGCCTTCTCCCCCTACGGCGTGGCCACCATTCTGGCCATGGCTCAGCTGGGAGCTGGGGGCAACACCCTGAAGACCCTGAACGCCAAATTGGGTTTCTCACTACAAGGTAAGGGAGAATGGCTGCTGTGTGTCTGATAACACAGGGGACATTTACAAAGCGATACAGATGGTAGACTTTACCTTATTAATGAGGCCTTGACGATGACATAACCGGAGGCTGACATATTCATAACAAAAAGAGACTCTAGTGACGAGCAACATTCGACTCGGTGCTGGTACCCCTTGTATATAGCTCAGTTATCATTTATCTATTACTAGTTTTGTTCTTGTTTTACTTTTCTATTATTTCTCTATTTTCTTTCTCTCTGCATTGTTAGGAAGGGCCAGTAAGTAAGCATTTCACTGTTAGTCCACGAAGCATGTGACGAATAAAATTAGATTTCATTCCTACTATCTCAACATCTCTCTATGCAATTGTGACTCATTCATTCTCTCCTCTCCTCTACCTCCTCCTCCTCTCTCTCTCCAGCCTTCTTTGTACCTTTAACCAGAAATTCAAATCAATTAATCAATCAATCCTTCTGTCCTCCTCCAGAGCGAGGGATGGCGCGTCAGCAGCGTCTTCTCCAGCGAGACATCTCCAGTGAGGAGGGAGTGGAGCTGGCCAGCGGCGTCATGGTGGAGAGAAAGATGGCTCTGGAGAAAGGCTTCAGAAGGGGGCTGGGGAAAGCCTTCCAGGCCTCCCCTCACCAGCTGGACTTCTCCAGGCCAGACCAGGCCCTGGACATCATCAACGCCTGGGTCTCTGACCACACTGCAGGTGAGATACAGTAGTACACAGATGACACAAGGTGGAGGATAGTTTAGTATTCATCAGAATGATGATAGAATGGAATGGAACAGAATCAAATAGAATGGAACAGAATCAAATAGAATGGAACAGAATCAAATAGAATGGAACAGAATCAAATAGAATGGAACAGAATCAAATAGAATGGAACAGAATCAAATAGAATGGAACAGAATCAAATAGAATGGAACAGAATCAAATAGAATGGAACAGAATCAAATAGAATGGAACAGAACAGAATGGAATATACTTTATTAGTCAATTGTACCATGACATCAAACATTTGTGTCAGTACTGACCCCACTGTCTCAACAAACCTCCATACCTCTCTCTTCTCTTTCCATCCAGGTACCATCCCTTCATTCCTGTCTTCCGGTGCTCTGACCGATGAGACCCGTATGGTCCTGCTGAACGCCCTTCACTTCCAGGGGCTATGGAAGGTTCCCTTTGACCCCAAGATGACAGAGGAGAGGCTATTCCACTGTGCCAACGGCAGCTCCGTGCCCGTACCCATGATGAGGCTCACACACCGCTTCAAATACGGTGGGTAGCACGTCCCTTTTAATCCAGCCTTTTTGTGTGTAAACACTTGTGTTACTTTAAGAAGACCTCACTCACAGGACATGAGATCTGTGCGCGTAACTCACATCTCCCATTGACTCCCTTTTACAGTTAAGACTCTTAGGGTATGTACTCTTTAACAGTCATTCCTACAAGTCAGCCCCAAGCCAGCAGCTACAGTGTTTAAACCAATCATGACTGCTACCTCCACCAATCAAAACAAAACTATTCCAACCTCCATCTGTCCTCTCCTCCGCTACAGGTGAGTTTGTGACCCCCGATGGCGTGGACTACGATGTCATCGAGGTTCCGTACGAAGGCGAGTCCCTGAGCATGCTGCTGGTCTCCCCCTTCGAGCCCGAGATGCCAGTGAGCTCCCTCAGTAGCGAGCTGACCACCCAGCGGCTGCAGCAGTGGAGACAGGAGATGAGGAGCGTTAAACGTCAACTGGTCCTGCCTAGGTTCACCCTGGACTCTGAGGTGGAACTGAAGTCTATTCTAATCCGTATGGGGTTGGGGGATATGTTCAACCTGGCCAAGGCAGACTTCACACGCATCACCAGTGAGTACCTTACCATACTATTCATCAGTTAGCGCTTGGTGTCTAAAACGGCACTCTGTTTACTACACAGTGCACTATTATGACCAGACTCAGGGCCTATGGAATAGGATGGGCTCCGTTCCAATATGCACACTAGCCTTCCACTTCTGTATAATCAGTGTTCAACAAATATACTGTATGTTTTCTTATTCATTTTAGACAAAAGAATATAACCTCCCTCCCTCTCTTTCTCTCGCTCTCTTTCAGCTGAGCAGCCTCTGTGTGTATCCAAGGTTCTGCAGAAAGTCAAGATTGAGGTGAATGAGGAGGGAACCAAGGGATCAGCTGCCACAGGTAAAGGATCCATAGACTACATGTTGATGACAGACTCAATTCAGTATTTATTATATGGATCACAGGCGGCTGGTGGCGCCTTAATTGGGGAGGACGGGCTCATAGCAATGGCTGGAACAGAATGGATGGAATGGTATCCAACGATGGTATACAATGCCATTCCATTCGGTCCATTTCAGCCATGATTATGAGCCGTCCTCCCCTCAGCAGCCTCCTGTGATATGGATGTATGCTATGGTAATTCATAAGCAATTGATGCTAACTTTACAATAATAAATAATAGAGAGTTGTGTTTTGACTGCATTGCCTATCATAGAGAGGCACGAAAAGATGAATTGATGATAGTATCTGAGTTGCGTTTTGACTGCATCGTCTCCTCTCCTGTCTTTGCCTCTTTCCAGCTGCCATCCTGTTCTCTCGTATGGCTGTAGAGGAGATCACAATGAATAGACCTTTCCTCTTCCTCATCCATCACAAGTCCACAGGTGAGTTTCCCCTACTATACCTACATCAGTGGAGGCTGCTAAGGAGAAGACGGCTCATAATAATGGCTGGAATGGAGCAAATGGAATGGCATAAAACACATGCAAACCACGTGTTTGATATATCTGATACCATTCCGCTGATTCCACTTCAGTCATTACCACTAGCCCGTCCTTCCCAAATAAGGTGCCACCAGCCTCCTGTTGCTACATCACCATCTATGTAAAAAAAAATATATATGTTAGCCTTGGTTATCCACTGTCTCCACTCACCATAAGTCTAGCTAGCTGTGCCCTCTTTATACAAGTGCATACACGTTCAAGTAAATTCATATACTGCATGATCTTGTTGGAATTATCTTTGTCCCTCTGACACATTGGCATACTTCCTAACTTGTTCTTTCTCTAATATAAAATATATTTGTTTTCCCATCCCAGGTGCTGTTCTGTTCATGGGTCAAGTCAACCAACCCCAGCAACACTAGTGACCAATAGGAACCCTTGAAACACAGACTCGATCACAATGACCATGGACACTCCTATCATTCCATTGGCTTGGATACATGTCAATCAACTTGCTACTGAAACCGACCATGAATAGTTACATCTATGACCTTGACATTAACTACAAGTTAATTACACATATCCACCTTACCGAAAGGGGAAAATGCATATATTTTGATAAGTGAAAGTTTATATATCTGTTATTTGTTCTTATGGGATATATTTTTTTAATTGTAATGTGAGCAATTGGTATGGTTGAAAATGAAATTGATATGAAGGGAAAATGATTGAATGGGAAAAAAGATGTATGAATTTTATTTGTATTGTTCTGTATTGCTCTGCTTGTTCCAACAAGTTGTGTTTTTAAAGTATTTATATATTTATTAAAATGACAACTTCAAAAAAAAAACTAACGTGTTGAAGCCTACAATTTAAAATGTTTGCATATTAGTGTCAACCTCTTGTGTCCATAACATGAACAGTGACTTAGAAAATCAATTATTTAATTGGAGTAGTTGGATCCAGAAATATCGGTTTTAATTCAGATTCTGAATACAATAAAATAGGCCCCACAGTGTGACATAAGCTGTGTGCAGCCTGCATGTTGTGGTTGCACTAAATGTAGGCAACAGAGCAGGCCTAAATGTAATATTGCCTGCAATATGTAGAGCCTCTGATAAAACCGCCAATTTAACTTGTGTATAAATCTATAAAAATCTCTCTTTGACTAAATGAACACATTTTGGCCATCATTTCGTAAGAACTCAATTTCCATGGAAACCACATCATCAACTGTCTTGTTTGTCATGGCAACACCACCCGAACATACTGAACTCGTGCGAGAGACACTCCACATGTCATGCCCCTGATCCTCCCAAGAATACTCATCATGCACAACAAATCAGATTTATTACAAAATATAGGCTACTCATGAACGCAAAGGAAAGCACTTGATGTCTACAGTTAGTTTTACTAACGTAATAGAAAGCACTTGATGTCTACAGTTAGTTTTACTAACGTAATAGAAAGCACTTGATGTCTACAGTTAGTTTTACTAACGTAATAGAAAGCACTTGATGTCTACAGTTAGTTTTACTAACGTAATAGCTTGAAATAGGCCTAGATCTAGCGTGTTGAGACAGGGACTAATTGTTATTATAAACCAAAGAACTCTTTACCTGGACAATTGGAGACCAGTCAAGTTATTGGCAACTGACTTCAAATTACTAGCCCATGTCTATGCCAATAAGCTGAAACAAGGCCTTGATGATAAGATCAGTGAAAGTCAATCAGCCTTAAAGGAAGGAGTATTCACAACCATGTACAATTGGTTTTAAATATTTTAGATTACAGTGAATTCGTAGAAGATGATGGCTTCATATGTTTTTTTTAAAGACTTTTGCCACTTTAAAACAACTTTTTATTTCGAACTCTCTACTTTTGAGTTCGGGGAGAATTTCTGTAAAGTGATAAGGAATGATGTAGAATGATACGAGCAGTTCAGTGGTTATGAGTAATGGCACATCCCCACATTTCTCTAGCGCTAGAGGAATTAGACAGGGTTGTCCAATCTCCCCTCTTTTATTTAAGCCACAGATTTACTAGCCGTATTTCTTAACAATTCTGATAATTTAAAAGGGATCTGCATTTTTTTGGAAAAGATATAAATATCAGTCAATTTGCAGAAGATACCACCCTTTCCTAAAGGATAGGGCTGTTATTCCCTTCGCTATTTACAGAATCAAGATATTGTCCATGGCCTCTGGGTTGACTCTCAACCTTAACAAATGTTATCTCATGCCAATTCATTGCTGTGAGTCCATCAACATTTCCACCATACCTAATAAAAAGTTCAATATTTCGGTATTGTCATCACCAAAAACCTTTCAGATGGAGAATTGTTGAACATCGATAACAGGATTAATTCCACGAGAGTCTCATTAAGTCAGTGGCTGCAACGTGATATCTGTAAAGTGGGGCGACAGGGGAACCCAAGAGCAGACTCAGATGAGGAAACAGGGATGAATGAACTAAAATATTTGTTAGAGAGATATGGAGTGCAGATCCAGGGAAGCTCAGATGAGTTGCAGATAAACCAGATGTGGAGACTGAGGTTGAAGTTAGCTGAGTAGTACAGGGTAAACAGGTCCTGAGGGGTGTTCAAGGTAGTGGTGGTGAGTAAAATCCAGAGCAAGGTAGTTGGGTGGTGAGATGTGGAACAGGAGACAGAGTAGTAAACTGCAATGAGAGGATAAACGGTGTCAGGCAAGGTAACAGGATCTTGCATAATCATAAATTGCTAGAATCATGAACTGACTGAGCAGAGATTACAATCTGGCAGAGTAGAAGTGGCAGGACTGAGTATTTGTAGAGCTCTTGTGGAACGAGTTGCAGCTGGTAGGGATCTGCTCTGACTCCAGCACACCTGTCTCCAACCACACAATCACACAGAGAGGGAGAGGGAGAGGGAGAGGGAGAGGGAGAGGGAGAGGGAGAGGGAGAGGGAGAGGGAGAGGGAGAGGGAGAGGGAGAGGGAGAGGGAGAGGGAGAGGGAGAGGGAGAGGGAGTGTACAGGGGGAGTAACTGCAGGTCAAGAAGACACCGGATGAACACCAGAGGGTGTTGCAGGAGCAGATGTGACAATATCTACATTTTGGGTTGTAATTCTTTTGTCCAAGACTGATGGTTTTTCTAGAATCATTTACCCAAGTCAGTCCCTTTTTATTTATTCTAATAACATTTTAAAAAGTAAATTCTGTTATACTTAGATTTGTTTGGAGGAATAAAAAGCATTCTATTCGGAAATCTCAATTAGTGAAAGACTATGATCGTGGAGGTTTACAGGCTATTGATTTTGAGTCGTTAGTGGGTGCTTTTAGAATTAATTGTTAAAATTACGTCTGTCTAATCCTGCCGCTGTGTGGTATCATATCCCTAACAGTCTGTTTAATTAACTTGGTGGACTTGAAATGAAATGTGATTTTGACCCTCCATAATTACCTGTGAAATTGTCTAAGTTTCATCAGTAAATTGGATTTTTCTGCACAATTTTTCCCCTCATAAAACATTGATTTGGAATAATAGAGTTATTAAAATGATCAGGAAATCCATTTTCAAAGGCCTTTGGTTTGACAAGGGTATTAATTTTGTGCGTGTGTGTGGTGGGGGCGGTTCGCCTGGTGTTTTAGTATTTTATTTTTTCATTGTATTCACAGGATTGTCCCTGTATAGATGTGTATTATTGTTATTATTGTTGCAATACATTAAAATAAAAAAAATCTAGCGAGTTGGCCTGGCTACAAAACGGTTGCCTCAAAATGCGCAATGCGCATGTTCAGCGTGCTGACGTCAGTCACCGGATTCTTTCCTACTACTAGCTAGTTGACTGGCCGAACGGGTTGTTCGCGTTAGCCGTACCGTTCTGCTGAAACAGACATGGAGTGTTGACGCTTGCTGCGTTTAAAACCAAATCAAGTCATTCATATAGGAAGACACGCGTTAATATTTGCGTCGAGAATCCGATAAAATGGTAAGTATTGTCGGCGATAGTATCGCCATAAAAATAGTTGACTAGCTAAAGCTAACCTGCTAGCTCATTAGCTAGCAAAGTGTATGGTTTCAGGAAGCAGTGTAAACCAAGCCGATTGGCCAACTGACAGTTGAACTGTGTTACCTAGTTAGCAATGTAAAGTGGTTAATGCTAAAATACAGGTAACTGCTTGCTGATAGACAGGCTGTACATTCGAATTGTATCTAATATAAATTCTAACTTCGCCAGCAAGCTGTATGCTCATTAGTTAGCAAGTTAGCTTCGAGGCTTCAAACTAACCTTTGATATTTGCTTAGCCAGATACTATAGTGATTAGACAAAAATCTATCTAGATACCTGCAATGATACAAATGAACAATGTGTTTTGATTTAAATGTGCTATTCAGGCACTAGTTTCTCTGTTGCGGACCTGTTTGTCAGTCAGTTAGGCTAACTACCTATTGTATTGCTGCCCTGAAGTGTGGACAGAATGATGAACTGTTGACTGTTAGACCATGTCCACCTTTGTCAACTTTATAAACACTCCTTTCATCAGTACACTCCAATACAAATGGGAAATGCTGTCTCCATGTCACCAGTATCCTACTACAGGACATAACACCCCTTCCGTGTCTCTTCTCTCTGTCAGATTTATACTAGAGAGAAAGCACTGAGCGGGTTTGACTGTAAGTAAAGTGGAACTAGCATAGCCCAAGTAGTCTGTATTATTGAATGGTGTGAGTAGTTTGTACTAGAGCTGGGACGATGAACCAAAAATGATCGACACCAACCAAACACTTATCTTGAACATTTTGCTAATATCGTTATGATAAATAACCTATAGGGCTCTATGAGATAAATGTGAAGTTTGAAATGAAATAAGTTTGCTACAATGGGACAATTAATGGGACATTTGATAGCTATAACAGTAACAGTTTTAATGGTTAATATAAAAAAGACTTACACATTGTGATAAACTTAATGTTCAAATTATCGTGATAATTCATTTATAGTGGATTTTTGTCTATCACCCAGCTCTAGTTTGTACGGTTTGTCTAGTTCTGTGTATTTAACCTTTGGTCCCTAACATCATGTGTAGCTCAGCTTTGCTTCTGTGTTTTTCGTGGTAACTAACTATCCGTAGTGCCAGTCTGTTTGTGCCATCATGGCAACTCCTTGTTTGGCACTAAGTGACAAGGAGTTGCCATGATGGCACAGACAGACTTGCACTCAGGCTACTTTTTAATTTTTTTTTATTTAACCCTTTTAATCCAGGTAAGTTGACTGAGAACATGTTCTCATTTACAACAACGACCTGCGGAATAGTTACAGGGGAGATGATACTAACTACTGATGTTCTCTGTATAGCTTTCAATCTAATATTGTTTGCTTTAGCCTCAGTTGAACTTTTACAGTTGCTGTCAATAATATTTGATTACTAAACTAACTAATATTTATGGTTGTCTGGTCATTGCTTCTTGAAGAGTGATGGGTCTCTGAGTTCTAATTGTGTTTTACATGGACATATTGTACACAGAAGAGCTCTGTCAAGTCTGTTGGCTAAATTGAATGTTAGCCTGGTTCCCAATCTGTTTGCGCTGTCTTGCCAACTCATATATGGTCATTGTCATGCCAAATGCGACAACGACCATAGGAGATCTGGGCCCAGGCTACAATACTGTGGGTCCATTGACAGACTTATGACTGCTGCTGCAACATCACATCATATTTTAGGATCTGACACAGATGAGACATTAAGAATACTCCCAAAGAGAATTCTATTCTTGTACACAACATGGCCGCTTCTACCGCATCACATGCCTCTCTCGCTCTGTAATGCCTCTCTCGCTCTGTAGTGTCTCTGAGGACACACTGTTTAGTTCTCACATCTTCACTGTTCTTTCTTGTTTTCTCTCTCTTTTTCTCACCCACTCACACACACACACGCAGGTAGGCAGGCATTATGCACTACGCACATATGTTTATGGGGTAATTTTAGAAGGTGACTTTCACATATGATAATGTTGTAGGCAGGCTGTATTAGAGTTGAGAATGAGATCCGGGCCAGAGTTAATGAGAATGGTTGTTGTGAGTTGGGCCATATGCTACCGGGGTTAATGTTTGTGCTACATTAGTATCGAGGAGATTGACGTTCCATCAGGCCACATGGTGCCAGGGAGTTCCAGTGTTCTATAGCAATCTCTGCTACTGGACAGTTGTTCCTCCTCAATATTAACACTGTGGGCATACATTAGACCAGTGGTTCCCAACCTTTTTATAGTCCCGTACCCCTTCAAACATTCAACCTCCAGCTGTGTACCCCTTCTAGCTCCAGGGTTAGCGCACTCTCAAATGTTGTTTTTTTGCCATCTTTGTAAGCCTGCCACACACACTAATCGATACATTTTTATTAAACATCAGAATGAGTGAGTTTTTGTCACAACCCGGCTCGTGGGAAGTGACAAAGAGCTCTTATAGGACCAGGGCACAAATAATAATAATCAATAATTTTGCTCTTTATTTTAGAGGTCGACAGATTATAATTTTTCAACGCCGATACCGATTATTGGAGGACCAAAAAAGCCGATACCGATTAATACGCCTATTTATTTTTTTGTAATAATGACAATTACAACATTACTGAATGAACACTTATTTTAATTTAATATAATACATCAATAAAATCAATTTAGCCTCAAATATTTATTTTTATTTTTTATTTTATTTCACCTTTATTTAACCAGGTAGGCCAGTTGAGAACAAGTTCTCATTTGCAACTGCGACCTGGCCAAGATAAAGCATAGCAGTGTGAGCAGACAACAGAGTTACACATGGAATAAACAATTAACAAGTCAATAACACAGTAGAAAACAAAGGGGGGAGTCTATATACAATGTGTGCAAAAGCCATGAGGAGGTAGGCGAATAATTACAATTTTGCAGATTAACACTGGAGTGATAAATGATCAGATGGTCATGTACAGGTAGAGATATTGGTGTGCAAAAGAGCAAGTAAATAAATAAAAACAGTATGGGGATGAGGTAGGTGAAAATGGGTGGGCTATTTACCAATAGACTATGTACAGCATAAATAATGAAACATGTTGAATTTGGTTTAAATAATGCAAAAACAAAGTGTTGGAGAAGAAAGTAAAAGTGCAATATGTGCCATGTAAGAAAGCTAATGTTTAAGTTCCTTACTCAGAACATGAGGACATATGAAAGCTCGTGGTTCCTTTTAACATGAGTCTTCAATATTCCTAGGTAAGAAGTTTTAGGTTGTTGTTATTATAGGAATTATAGGACTATTTCCCTCTATACTAGAGGTCAACCGATTAATCGGAATGGCCAGTTTAATTAGGGCCGATTTTAATCGGCGCCCAAAAAATTTACTTTATTTACCTAGGCAAGTCAGTTAAGAACACATTCTTATTTTCAATGACGGCCTAGGAACGTTCTGCCTCGTTCGGGAGCAGAACGACAGATTTTTACCTTGTCAGCTCGGGGGATCCAACATTGCAACCTTACAGTTAACTAGTCCAACACTAACTACCTGATTACATTACATTGCACTCCACGAGGAGCCTGCCTATTACGCGAATGCAGTAGAAGCCAAGGTAAGTTGCTAGCTAGCATTAAACTTATCTTAGAAAAAAAACAATCAACGACTGTCATTGATTGCTCTAATGTGTACTTAACCATAAACATCAATGCCTTTCTTAAAATCAATACACAGAAGTATATATTTTTAAACCTGCATATTTAGCTAAAAGAAATCCAGGTTAGCAGGCAATATTAACCAGGTGAAATTGTCACCTCTTGCGTTCATTGCACGCAGAGTCAGGGTATATGCAACAGTTTGGGCCGCCTGGCTCTTTGTAAACTATTTTGCCAGAATTTTACGTAATTATGACACAACATTGAAGGTTGTGCAATGTAACAGGAATATTTATACTCATGGATGCCACCCGTTAGATACAATACGGAACGGAATAAACGTTTTGTTTTCGAGGTGATAGTTTCCGGATTTGACCTAAGGCTCGTGCGTTTTATTATAGTTAAGTCTATGATTTGATAGAGCAGTCTGACTGAGGGGTGGTAGGCAGCAGCAGGCTCGTAATAGTCTAAGGTATATGGTTTAGAGAGAAATAGTCGACGCGTTATAATTCCTGTAATAACTTGCGGCTGAACTTGAAAGGGGTTCCTTCGTTATTTTACCGTTCATGTCTTCCATACACAATGTCTTGATCTACTTCAAATAAGGTCTGTGTTTCGTGCAGGCTTAAACCACCTCGGCGTTTTGAGACCCGTGTAAATCTCACTAGGATAAGGTAACGTTTGTCAAAATATTTTTATAAAAATGATCTTCGCTTATATTTAGCCAATATTGATCAGAGTTACCTTGTCCTATGGATATCTACACAGTTATAAAATTGGCCAGCTGGTGTAAGCCTACACGAAACACAGACCTTATTTTAAGTGAATCTAAAAATATCCTATGGAATAAATGAATGAAGGAACCGCTTTTCAGATTTTGCTAGGTGTCATGGGAATTATGACTCGCACTTTGGTAGTCAATTCTTACCATGTCCATTATTAAAATAGTATTTCCTGCATATAGTAATTACAGTTTTTGTTTTCAACATTCATCACAGGTAACTCAAACTCTATTTTTATTCAAACAGTTGACAGTATTTGTCTCCTAAGCAGACTCTTCAGTATCATTGTCACTTCAGAGCTGTGTTTGTGTTCTAAAACTTCTTAACTGGGAATATTGAAGACCCATGAAGGCTGGTGGCTTGTTTTAACATATGTTCTCATGTTATTTGAGACTAAATTGATTTTATTTATGTATTATATTAAGTTAAAATAAGTGTTACATTGTTCATTCAGTATTCTTGCAATTGTCATTATTACAAAAGTGTGTGTGTGTGTATATATACGTTTTTTAAATTTAAGTCGGCATCTGCTTTTTTGGTCCTCCAATAATCGGTATCGGCGTTGAAAAATCAGAATCGGTCGACCTCTCGTCTATACCATTTGTATTTCATTAACCTTTAACTATTGGAAGTTCTTATAGGCACTTTATTATTGCCAGTGTAACAGTATAGCTTCCATCCTCCCTGGGCTCAAACCAGAAACACAAGGGATACCCCGGGCTGACACGGTTAAAATCTGTCGATCTGCCCCTGACGAGGCAGTTAACCCACCGTTCCTAGGCCGTCACTGAAAATGTGTTCTTAACTGACTTGCCCAGTTAAATAAAGGTGTAAAAAAAAAACGGTGTCCAATAATACCGATTTCCGAATGTTATGAAATATTGAAATCGGCCATTCCAATTAATCGGCCGACCTCTGCTTTATTTAGCCATCTTACATATAAAACCTTATTTGTTCGTCAAAAATTGTGAATAACTCACCACAGCTTAATGAGAAGGGTGTGCTTGAAAGGATGCACATAACTGCAATGTTGGGTTGTATTGGAGAGTGTCTTAAATCATTTTCCACATAGTCTGTGCCTGTTTAGTTTTCATGCTAATGAGGGCTGAGAATCCACTCTCACATACAGTTGAAGTTTACATACACCTCAGCAAAAGGTTTGTAGGCCTCCTTGCTCACACATACTTTTTCAGTTCTGCCCACAAATCTTCTATAGGATTGAGGTCAGGGCTTTGTGATGGCCACTCCAATACCTTGACTTTGTTGTCCTTAAGCCATTTTGCCACAACTTTGGAAGTATGCTTGGGGTCGTTGTCCATTTGGAAGACCCATTTGCGACCAAGCTTTAACCTCCTGACTTATGTCTTGAGATGTTGCTTCAATATATCCACATAATTTTCCTTCCTCATGAAGCCATCTACTTTGTGAAGTGCACCAGTCCCCCCTGCAGCAAAGCACCCCCACAACATGATGCTGCCACCCCTGTGCTTCACGGTTGGGATGGTGTTCTTTGGCTTGAAAGCCTCCCCCTATTTCCTCCAAACATAACAATGGTTATTATGGCCAAACAGTTCTATTTTTGTTTCATCAGACCAGAGGACATTTCTCCAAAAAGTACAATATTTATCCCCATGTGCAGTTGCAAACCGTAGTCTGGCTTTTTTATGGCGGTTTTGGAGCATTGGCTTCTTCCTTGCTGAGCAGCCATTCAGGTTATGTCGATAAAGGACTTGTTTTACTGTGGTTATAGATGCTTTTGTACCTGTTTCCTCCAGCTTCTTCACAAGGTCCTTTGCCGCTGTTCTGGGATTGATTTGCACTTTTCGCACCAAAGTACGTACAACCTCTAGGAGACAGAACGCGTCTTCTTCCTGAGCGGTATGACGGCTGCGTGGTCCCATGGTGTTTATACTTGCTACTATTGTTTGTACAGATGAACGTGGTAACTTCAGGCATTTAGAAATAGCTCCCAAGCATGAACCAGTCTTGTGGAGGTCTACAATTATTTATTTTTTCTGAGGTCTTTCATGATGTCAAGCAAAGAGGCACTGAGTTTGAAGGTAGGCCTTGAAATACATCCACAGGTACACCTCCAATTGACATAATTTATCAGAAGCTTCTGAAGCCATGGCATCATTTTCTGGATTTTTCCAAGCTGTTTACATACTTAGTGTATGTAAACTTCTGACCCACTGAAATTGTGATATTGAAATAATCTGTCTGTAAACAGTTTTTGGAAAAATTACTTGTCATGCACAAAGTGGATGTCCTAGGCCAGTCGTGTGAGAAACTCGTCTGACTGCTTGCATGATGACAAGTGAAAATGATGGTCACTAAAGAACTTTAAGCTCGTCTCTCAATTAAAAAAACATCAATACTTTGCCCCTTGATAACAAGTGCACTTCTGTATCTTGTAAAAGTGTTACATGTTCGCTGCCCATATCATTGCATAATACAGAAAATGTCGTCTCCCTGTCATGGCTTTTGCGCCATCAGTACAGATACCAACACATCTTGACCACCAAAGTCCATTTGATGTCACAAAGCTGTCCACTACTTAAAAAATATCCTCTCCTGTTGTCCTGGTTTCCAGTGGTTTGCATAAGAGGATGTCTTCCTTAATTGACCCACCATGAACATAACGTACATATACCGGGAGCTGTGCCAGGCCCTGTTGACTCATCCAGCTGTAACGCATAGAATTCACTGGCTTGTATGTGAAGCAGTAATTGTTTAAAAACATCTCCTGCCATGTCGCTGTACGTCGTGAAACAGTGTTTGATGAAGACATTGTTTGTATAGTTGTTGTTTTTTTTTTGGGGGGGGGGGGCTATTTCCCCCCCCCAACATTGTCCCAGCCATATCCGTGGCAGCAGCAATAATTCATTCCTCTACAATAGTATGGGGCTTGCCTGTCCAAGCCACTCGGTAGCTCACCATATAAGACGCTTCTAGCCCCTTCTTATTAATGGTATCTGTTGCTTTTATACATGTCTTGCTACCCGAAAGTCGTCTTTATTCTCGCTCAAACTCCCGTGGCTTATTTTTCAAATTGTCATGTTTCATTTCTAAATGTCTGTACAAGAGTGAAGGTTTCCCGTGAGAGAGTAACGGTTCATGTGATTGAATGAGTAACGGTTCATGTGATTGAATGAGTAACGGTTCATGTGATTGAGTGTTCATTATTTGACTAGGCTTCCTGTATTTGACATTGTCTTTATTTAGCTCAACACTAGATGGTTTAATTACATTTTTGGCAGTGAAATGAGGCTACTCAGGCGAGGGGGGGACCTCACACAAATGTATAGCCCCATTGGAAAATATAAATGTACTGTTTGAAAATGGGAAGGGGAAAAATAAATATGATTTCTTAAACTGATTTTTTTTTTTAAATCACATTTGTATTCGGCGTACCCTTGACAGCATTACTCCAGTTTAGAAATACCTGCAGTAGACTCCTGTGAAAATGTTTTGAAAAAATAATGCACTTGAGAGTCATGAGGTAAGTGCTCTGTCTGTCTTCCTCTCTTCCTCCATCGGTTTTCCTCATCTGTCTTCTGCTCTCTCCCTCATTTCTTCCTCCCTCTCCCCCCCACCTTGCTCTCTGTCTGTCTTCCTCTCTCTCTCCCTCATTTCTTCCTCCCTCTCCCTCCCACCTTGCTCTCTGTCTGTCTTCCTCTCTCTCTCCCTCATTTCTTCTTCCCTCTCCCTCCCACCTTGCTCTCTCCCTCATTTCTTCCTCCCTCTCCCGCCCACCTTGCTCTTTGTCTGTCTTCCTCTCTCTCTCCCTCATTTCTTCCTCCCTCTCCCTCCCACCTTGCTCTCTGTCTGTCTTCCTCTCTCTCTCCCTCATTTCTTCCTCCCTCTCCCTCCCACCTTGCTCTCTCCCTCATTTCTTCCTCCCACCTTGCTCTCTGTCTGTCTTCCTCTCTCTCTCCCTCATTTCTTCCTCCCTCCCACTGCGCTCTACCATCATCCCAGTGCAGGCTGTTAATGTATCAGACTCACTGTGTGTGGTGCGTGTGTCCAGTATTGATCCAACAACTGAATATTTATCTTTATTATGCCTAGATCTCCCTTCTGGTAGCCTCTGTCTATCATACCCCCTGCTTCCTCCTCCATGCTCCCTGGTTTCCCCAGACACAGATTAAACCTAGTCTTGGACAACCAATATATTTCAGTGTCTTGCTATCTCCTCCCCCTGTATAGATGCGTTTCATGCTGCTGTTCAGTCGGCAGGGGAAGCTGCGTCTCCAGAAGTGGTACACTGCCACGGCTGAGAGGGACAAGAAGAAGATGGTCAGGGAACTGATGCAGGTGGTCCTGGCCCGCAAACCCAAAATGAGCAGCTTCCTGGAGTGGAGGGACCTCAAGATCGTCTACAAGAGGTACTGGAATATCTCTGTCTCTCTGTCTCAACACACACAGTAGATATACATTCATAATATTCATGACATAATCACCTCCTACATGTACAGTACCACATCCTACACTTCCCTAAAAGGACAGGCTGTTTGTTGTATACCTACGTTTTCATGGTTGTGTGGAACAGCAGGTAGGCGCTATGCACTGTTCACACACACACTTGAGCATGTGCTCCATGGGCCGCTATCTGTGAGCTATATGTGCATTAGTATCTGACATGATGCGTACTCACTTTCTCTAGGGGGCTTCTGGAAAGTGTTAATTGTGGAATGAGCTTCTGAAATGGCAACTGTCTCCGAAAATTAGTTGTCATGGTTGGAATGATGAGTCAACCAGTGACTCAGTGTTTGGTGTTACGTTCTAATCATTCCCCCCCATCAAAACATCTGGCCTCACTTTACTGGTAATAATTGCCATTCAAATGTGTTTCCAGGGGGGACGTTAATAATTGCCCTTAAAACGTGGTTCCGGGGGGGGGTGGATATCCTCGTGATATGACTGTGTGTGATCACAGTGAATCGCCCAGGCTCCAGGCTGTCTTTCAGGCATGTGTATTGTTTTCTCCCAACACTGATGTCTCACAGCAGACAGCGTTTTAGATTGTACAGTGTGTTTCAATACAGCGGATACTCTGATTCTGTTATAACTCATTCCACCAGTCATGCAGAAGGCAACCACACACAGCACTCTGGGTTAAAGCTGTCCATAGGATCCCACAGTAGCTTAGAGGTTAGACGGTTCAGTAGGTACCTATCACAGTAGTAGGCCGTTCATTCTTTTACTAGAACAAAGAACGTGCCTGTCAGTGGTCGACAATTTAACTGAGCCAATTGGAGAGCCCGGACTAACTTAAATAAATTATAGTATGCTGCTTAATTGTTTTTCTAAAGCAAGTCTTTACGTCTTTTACATTTAGCTTAGGAGTTTTGCGCACAAACCTTTTTTTTGTTAGGTTTGATAATGTGCACTTGCAAGAACAAATCCTTTAATGATAATGTTGATACGAGCCAGATGGCCACAACAAGGACTTACTACACATTTTAGCTAGCTATCAACATTAGCGCAGCTTGCTAGTTAGCCAACATTAGCTAACTACATATTTAGAAGTGGGCATAAGCCAAACAGCGTTGCTTTCTTAAGCTATCTAGGCAGACGGCAAATGATTTGAGTGAACAAAACATTTACTGCCGACAATAGACAGATGTACTAAATATCTCTCGGCCGTCAGTATCCTTGGTGTGTGATGCTTTGACGCTCAGTGATTCTGTCGAAGCGTCTAATCATTGTGCGCAGCAGTCGTGCAGTACCTGTTTCTGGCCAGGGGAGGGAGCCAACGAGCTGACTTCTCTAATGCTCTAACACACAGATGCACACACTATGGTGTATAAGACTGGCACATGCCATTTTGAATATCACACCCCTTGAATTGTCTGACTACACTGCATAGACTTGAGTCATCAAAGAGGCAATCTGCATTCAAACAATAACAAAGAGCCACCCGCCACTGCTTTGGTAGAAAGGCTGAGGATTTAGCTGCTACACTGCATAGATTGGCATTGTTAACAGCAGCATATCAAGATTCTCTTTCAGTAGTTCTTAGTTTTCCTGGGTTACGGACTGGACTGGCGCTCCAGAGATTCCCCCAGGACCTTTTATTCTCAGCTAAACCTAGGTTTGCAAAATTCTGTTAACTTTCCCTGAATTCCCAGGTTTTCCAAAAGTCCTGGTTGGAGGGTTCTAGATTCCCCGGTTATTCCCTCCTGCGGAACACCTTAGTTAACCTCAACGATTAAAGTGTGGTTGTGTTGATCTTCAATAACACAACAGGTGTGTGTGTCAGGTATGCCAGTCTGTATTTCTGCTGTGCGGTGGAAGAGCAGGACAACGAGCTCATTACTCTGGAGGTCATCCACCGCTTCGTAGAGCTGCTGGATAAGTACTTCGGCAGTGTGAGTCACTCCAGCTCTCTCTCTCAACCCTCACGCTGTTTCTTCACCCTCTCTTTTGCGCTCTCACTCCTACTGTATATTTTTATCACTCTCTATTTTCCTATTCTTTCTTCTCTCTCTTTCTCATCCCTCACTCTCCTTCACCATCTTTTATTCTATTGCCAACTCTCTCTCATCCCCCTCTCCTGTAGCCAACCCTATCGCTTTTTTTGTTCACTCCTGTGGCCAAATGCCTCTCCTGGCTCTGTGCCCCTCTCCTGGCTCTGTGCCCCTCTCTTGGCTCTGTGCCCCTCTCTTGGCTCTGTGCACCTCTCCTCGCTCTGTGCCCCTCTCCTATTACAAATAATACCACATAATGATAAATCAAAACGGGTTTCTCAAATTTTTTGCAATTTATTCCACACAAAAAAAAAATGGAAATATCACATTTATATAAGTATCCAGACCCTTTACTCAGTACTTTGTTGAAGCTCCTTTTGCAGTGATTACAGACTTGAGTCTTCTTGCGTATGACGCTACAAGTTTGGAACACACTGTACTTGGGGAGTTTGCCCCATTCTTCTCTGCAGATCCTCTCAAGCTCTACCAGGTTGGATGGAGAGTGTCACTGCTCAGCTATTTTCAGGTGTGTCCAGAGCTGTTCGATCGAGTTCAAGTCTGGGCTCTGGGACACTCAAGGACATTCAGAGACTTGTCCTGATGCCACTCCTGCGTTGTCTTGGCTGTGTGCTTAGGGTCGTTGTCCTGTTTTGAAGGTGAACCTTCGTCTGAGTTCCTGAGTGCTCTGGGCATGTTTTTATCAAGGAACTCTGTACTTTGCTCTGTTTCTTTGCCTCGATCCTGACTAGTCTCCCAGTACCTGCTGCTGAAAAACATCCCCACATGATGCTGCCACCACCATGCTTCACTGTAGGGATGGTGCCAGATTTCCTCCAGACGTGACGCTTGACATTCAGGCCAAAGAGTTCAATCTTGGTTTCATCAGACCTGAGAATCTTGTTTTTCATGGTCTGAGAGTCATTTAGGTGCCTTTTGACAAACTCCAAGTGGGTTGTCATCTGCCTTTTACTGTCGAGTGGCTTCCATCTGGCCACTCTACCATAAAGAACTGATTGGTGGAGTGCTGCAGAGATGGTTGTCCTTCTGGAAGGTTCTCCCATCTCCACAGAGGAACTCTAGAGCTCTGTCAGTGACCTCCCTGACCATGGCCATTCTCCCCCGATTGCTCAGTTTGGCCGAGTGGCCAGCTCTGGGAAGGTTCCAAACTTCTTCCATTTAAGAATGAGTGAGGCCACTGTGTTCTTGGGAACCTTCAATGTTGCAGACCATTTGTTGGTACCCTTCCCCAGATCTGTGCCTCGACATAATCCCGTCTCGGAGCTCTACGGACAATTTCTTCGACCTCATGGCTTGGTTTTTGCTCTGACATGCACTGTCAACTGTGGGAATTTATATAGACAGGTGTGTTTCTTTCTAAATAATGTCTAATCAGTTTAATTGGACTCCAAGTTGTAGAAACATCTCAAGGATGATCAATGAAAACAGGATGCACCTGAGCTCAATTTCGAGTCTCATAGCAAAGGGTCTGAATATGTATGTAAATAAGGGATTTCTGTTTTTTATTCGTAATAAATTTGCAAACATTTCTAAATCTGTTTTTGCTTTATCATTATGGGGTATTGTGAGTAGATTGCTGAGGATTTTTATTTATTTAATCAATTTTAGAATAAGGCTGTAACGTAACAAAAATGTGGGAAAGAGTGAAGGGGTCTGAACATTCTGAATGGACTGTATGTTCACCATCCCTCTCTTAAACCCTCTCTCCCCTCAAATTCTGTGTTTTTATTGTAAGTGTACTTAGTAAATAAAGGTGATTCTGATTCCTCCCTGCGTGTGTGCGTGCGCCCTGGCAGGTTTGTGAGCTGGACATCATCTTTAACTTTGAGAAGGCCTACTTTATACTGGATGAGTTTCTGATCGGTGGAGAGATCCAGGACACGTCCAAGAAGAGTGTACTTAAGGCCATCGAACAGGCCGACCTACTGCAGGAGGTACACACACACACCACAGGAGGAAGAAGTGATCTCTCTTATTAAAAATAATGTGAAACTCCAGCTAACCAGTGTTATTCATACTTCAAACTATTGAATGGCTGTTTTTAACCAACGTTTGGGTCTCACTCGACCTCAATCAGTGTATTTTGGAGTTCTCCCTACCATACTTGCTAGGACTCTACCTTAGAATGAATGATGTATGTTTTTTGTGTTGTACGGTGGTGGTAATCATTATCCTGTCAGAGCATCTGTTCCCCACAGAGATACTGCTGAATTACAAGAGGGGATGAGGTCATAGACCCTCATAATGTAATAATAATGTACATTCTAGACTTGTAATATGTAATGCTATGCTGTTCCCCTTCTCTCTATCTCCCCCTACAGGAGGATGAATCTCCCAGGAGTGTTCTAGAGGAGATGGGTCTGGCATAGTGACAGCAGGGTACTCTGCTCACAACACTTTATCATTCTACAGTCAAAGACTCTTTGGGTTCCAGGTGCAGGGGGGAGGAAAGGGGGTTTGTGATGTGGGTGTGTATGGGGAGGGGGTAAATGGAGGGGTTTGGGTTAAGTGGGGGGGTCCGATGAGATTCACACCTTTGACGTTCTGGTACTACTGAATTCAAAGCATTGCTGACATTAATTGTATATTATCATGATGGTTTAAGGTTGCAAAATTAACTTTCCCAAAATTCTCAAGTTTTCCAGAAATCCTGTATGGTGGATTTTGGATTTGTTGTTAAATCCTGTCTGATTCCTGGGGTTATACAACTATTTTAGGATAACCTGGGAATTTTTGGGAAGTTACCGGAATATTGCAACCGTAATGTATATTAGCTCTGTGAAAATAATTCCACTTTTGGCTGGAAGATTTATCTATTACTACTGTAATGTAACCCAGATTTGGGTTCAAATAGTATCTGAAAATCCTTCAAGTACTTCCCGTGTTTGCTTTGGCCTGCCTGGAGACCATTCTATTGGTTCCATTGTGCCAGGAAGCTTAATCAAGCTTGACTTTAAGTATTTGAAATCGTTTTAGAACCCAGGTCTGATTTGACCTTTGACATTTCCCTCAAAAGAGGCAGGTCAGAACACATCTCAAGCCTTTTTATAGCTGGGGATGCAATTAAACATCAAAACATCACTGACCAGATTACTTTTGATCAGACTAGGGTTGCGTTGCCAAATGGCAACCTATTCCCTATATATAGTGCATATGGGCTCTGGTCAAAAGTAGGGCACTACATAGGGAATAGGGTGCCATTTGGGGGACATGAATTTGCTTTTAAATAAATGGCTGTTTTAAAATGTTTTGTATATGGACCACATGTTATGAGATTATTATTAATAATAGTAATATAATACGTTTGCTGTTTTTAAGGGAACACATTGATTGTCTGCGTTGGTGAGCTTTGTTGACCCTATAGTAGGATCTTGTCAGGAAACAAAAAGAAGTAACCTTGACATTCATATAAAGAGGAAGGGAAACAATCTGAAAATGATTCTACCCAAAATTCCAGTTCCATCCAGAGTTCCTTTAGAATTCTAGTTCTGTGTTCTATTCCGGAACTGTTTCAGACCATCTCTCTGTCTTGCTCTCTCTCGCCCAGGCTTTCTTGTGTTGAGCAACTAACCTATGGAGAAGTCTGTGCCGTTTTAGCACTTGTGTGGATGTGCTAACATGAATGTGTTTAAAGGGTGCAACGTGATGGTATATGATGCTGATGATGATGATTCAACTTAGTTAAAACGAACACAGGGCAAAAAATAGTGTCCGTTTGTTTTTGAGCTGCAATGCATAAAAATGTGAACTACTTTAAGATGCATGTGACTTTTTTTGAGAAATACACACAAAAAAATGGACCTAGCTACCATTCCTATACACACACACACACACACACACACTAAATGCAGTACTATACCACATGGCAGATCATTTCTCCCCAATTTCTGCCTCTGAAATACCTACTTTCCAAAGAGTACTCATGTGTTTGTCTGCAACAAGAGGGAAGAAACTGCAACTAGTAGAGTTTAGCTTCAGACTATAAATGTGTGTTCTTGTAACCAGACTTTAGCCCTTTGCTTTTAACAAGGTACGTTCCAACCTTCATACCAACATACTACTTGCTAGTGTGCATTCCCAAATACGTTGCTTCACTCCCAAGTAGTAGCAATACATAGGCTGTGTTCCGATATCCACGCTGGCATACCACTTAGAATTCATGCCCAATATATGACTTACCTACTTACCCAATCCTCTTTGTGTCTGGAGTAACGTAAGGCTTCTAAGAGGAGAGCACCAGTGCCTCCGGTCTGCAGCATTCATGTCTGGAGTAACGTAAGGGTTCTAGGAGAGGGCACCAGTGCCTCCGGTCTGCAGTGTTCATGTCATGTCTGGAGTAACGTAAGGCTTCTAGGAGAGGGCACCAGTGCCTCCGGTCTGCAGCGTTCATGTCTGGAGTAACGTAAGGCTTCTAGGAGAGGGCACCAGTGCCTCCGGTCTGCAGCGTTCATGTCTGGAGTAACGTAAGGCTTCTAGGAGAGGGCACCAGTGCCTCCGGTCTGCAGCGTTCATGTCTGGAGTAACGTAAGGCTTCTAGGAGAGGGCACCAGTGCCTCCGGTCTGCAGCGTTCATGTCTGGAGTAACGTGGCTCTGGAGAGAGCACCAGTGCCTCCGGTCTGCAGGAGTTCATGTCTGGACGTAAGGCTTCTAGGAGTGCCTCCGGTCTGCAGCGTTCATGTCTGGAGTAACGTAAGGCTTCTAGGAGAGGGCACCAGTGCCTCCGGTCTGCAGCGTTTATGTCTGGAGTAACGTAAGGCTTCTAGGAGAGGGCACCAGTGCCTCCGGTCTGCAGCGTTCATGTCTGGAGTAACGTAAGGCTTCTAGGAGAGAGCACCAGTGCCTCCGGTCTGCAGCGTTCATGTCTGGAGTAACGTAAGGCTTCTAGGAGAGAGCACCAGTGCCTCCGGTCTGCAGCGTCATGTCTGGAGTAACGTAAGGCTTCTAGGAGAGAGCACCAGTGCCTCCGGTCTGCAGCGTTTATGTCTGGAGTAACGTAAGGCTTCTAGGAGAGGGCACCAGTGCCTCCGGTCTGCAGCGTTCATGTCTGGAGTAACGTAAGGCTTCTAGGAGAGGGCACCAGTGCCTCCGGTCTGCAGCGTTCATGTCTGGAGTAACGTAAGGCTTCTAGGAGAGGGCACCAGTGCCTCCGGTCTGCAGCGTTCATGGTGTGGATGGATTAGATCAAGTCATACTCAATCTTCTTTTCAATCCTCCATCTCATCTGCCCTATATAGTGTTCTGTTCAAAGTGGGATGAAGTGATCTGAGCAATGGGACAGAACTTCTTAGTGGTCTAGTGTGGATTATTGGAACTACACCTGAAATTGGAAGATATTTTGAGTAGTGTTGAGGTTTTTCAGGGACTCTGTGGTGTTTTATTCCTTTTGTAATCCAGCATTAGGGGTAGGAGGTCTCATAAATAACTACTGAACTACGGTCCAGTCATGGTGCCCTCTTCCCTGAATTTGTTTATTTAACTAGGCAAGTCAGTTAACAAATTCCTATTTGCAATGATTTACAATGGGTTTCAGACAGGGAATCATGTGGCAATGTAATTTTATAATGACAATAAAATCACATTTTAAAAGTATTGTGTATTTGTGCCTTCTGAATTGTTTAAATGTTTTACCTACCTGAGTTGAATGTACTGACAGTAAGTTGGCCTGGATAAAAGCGTCTGTCCTTATTTTAAATGTCAAATGTAACCATAGCTAGTAATAGTTTGTTAAAGCATTTTGTGTTAACTACAGAATGCCCATGCATGTTTTTAATGGGTTCCGATAGTAGGAAGTGCCAGTCTATAGACTAATGCACAGCTACCAGTTGATGTAGCTGCTGTTTTGAAATTCAAGCCGTTTCATGTGTCGGAAGCTGTTTGTGGGAGATAAGGGAGTGTTTTTGTGTCGACATATGTTAGAAAGTGGATGCATGTGTTAGTGGGAAATGTCAGTCTCCTATAGGTGTAAATGCATACCTGTTGATGTAGCTACTGTTTTAAATTCAGAGAGAATCCAAAGCCAAGCTGTTTGTGTAAGATAGGGAGAGAGAAAGAAAGGGGAAAGAGATGGAGCCTCTAAGTGTATGAGTCACCGTTCTTTTGTGACCGTGTTGGAGTGCAGCTCAGCCTTGTCATACAACGGAGAGAGACATGAGTCTGAGGGAGATGGAGGGATGAGATAAAGGAGGACAGTCTGTAAATAAGGGCAGAGAATAGGAGTACAGGGAGTGCAGCTCAGCCTTGCCATACAACGGAGAGAGAGACACGAGTCTGAGGGAGATGGAGGGATGAGATAAAGGAGGACAGTCTGTAAATAAGGGCAGAGAATAGGAGTGCAGCTCAGCCTTGCCATACAACGGAGAGAGAGACACGAGTCTGAGGGAGATGGAGGGATGAGATAAAGGAGGACAGTGTAAATAAGGGCAGAGAATAGGAGTACAGGGAGTGCAGCTCAGCCTTGCCATACAACGGAGAGAGAGACACGAGTCTGAGGGAGATGGAGGGATGAGATAAAGGAGGACAGTCTGTAAATAAGGGCAGAGAATAGGAGTACAGGGAGTGCAGCTCAGCCTTGCCATACAACGGAGAGAGAGACACGAGTCCGAGGGAGATGGAGGGATGAGATAAAGGAGGACAGTCTGTAAATAAGGGCAGAGAATAGGAGTACAGGGAGTGCAGGTGGATTTATTCAGGCAATACCTAACCCACCACAAACTATTCGATGTTTTCAGAGCTGTCACAAAGTATCGAGGATGAATTGGGCATTCAGGGCATCATGTTGGCACCAAACTGACATGCCCGTCTCAGAGCTACCATGGGGACGCAGCAGTAGCTCTGGGCTGATGGCGATATGGCGCCAACATATCAATATTGATCTTGCAAGTATACAATGAACACACTTCCCTGGCATACTTCCTAAAATAGTACTAAATATGCCTAAATACATTTGGGACTTCAGTCCCTTGTCCCCTCCAACCATCACATGGTCCTACTGGGCTCCCCTACAGCCAGATACCTCTCTCTGACCCTCACATGGTTCTACTGGGCTCCCCTACAGCCAGATACCTCTCTTTAACCCTCACATGGTCCTACCGGGCTCCCACACAGCCAGATCCTCTCTCTAACCCTCACATGGTCCCACTGGGCTCCCACACAGCCAGATACCTCTCTAACCCTCACATGGTCCTACTGGGCTCCCCCTACAGCCAGATACCTCTCTAACCCTCACATGGTCCTACTGGGCTCCCACACAGCCAGATACTCTCTCTAACCCTCACATGGTCCTACTGGGCTCCCCACAGCCATATACCTCTCTCTAACCATCACATGGTCCTACTGGGCTCCCCCACAGCCAGATACCTCTCTCTAACCCTCACATGGTCCTACTGGGCTCCCCTACAGCCATATACCTCTTTAACCCTCACATGGTCCTACTGGGCTCCCCTACAGCCATATACCTCTCTAACCCTCACATGGTCCTACTGGGCTCCCCACAGCCATATACCTCTCTAACCCTCACATGGTCCTACTGGGCTCCCCTACAGCCATATACCTCTCTAACCCTCACATGGTCCTACTGGGCTCCCCACAGCCATATACCTCTTTAACCCTCACATGGTCCTACTGGGCTCCCCACAGCCATATACCTCTCTAACCCTCACATGGTCCTACTGGGCTCCCACACAGCCATATACCTCTCTAACCCTCACATGGTCCTACTGGGCTCCCCTACAGCCATATACCTCTTTAACCCTCACATGGTCCTACTGGGCTCCCCTACAGCCATATACCTCTTTAACCCTCACATGGTCCTACTGGGCTCCCCACAGCCATATACCTCTCTAACCCTCACATGGTCCTACTGGGCTCCCCTACAGCCATATACCTCTCTAACCCTCACATGGTCCTACCTAGGTCTCACACAGCCAGATACCTCTCTCTAACCCTCACATGGTACTACTTGGCTCCCACACAGCCAGATACCTCTCTCTAACCCTCACATGGTCCTACTGGGCTCCCCTACAGCCATATACCTCTCTAACCCTCACATGGTCCTACCTAGGTCTCACACAGCCAGATACCTCTCTCTAACCCTCACATGGTACTACTTGGCTCCCACACAACCAGATACCTCTCTCTAACCCTCTGTATTGTTTCAGCAAGCCCACATTACAGTCACTGACAAAGGCTTGGAGAGAGCGCTATTGAGGGAGAGAGAGGGGTGTGTGTGTCGGTTCCAAAGGTGTGGGTGGTTTAGTATCAGAGTAGGCAGGAAAGGGCTCTCAGATTTGCAATGGAAATACAGTACCCTCCCCACACACACACACACGGGCTGATAATTTGAGGTCGTACTGCATTCCCACAGACTGTTCCTGCTATGATGTTGAGGTTGGTGAACTCTCCCCTCCTCCTCCTGACTTCCCCTCATCTTCCTCTTCTCATTTCCTCTCCTCCCTCACCTCTTTCGCAGATTCCCGCCCTCCCGCCATCCTTCTCTTCTAAATGGCAGTGATTAGCCCAAACCTTTTTTAAGAAAGCTATTATCCTTGGTGACGGTATGGGGCCCTGAAATAAACATAGAATGTTAAAATGCTGCTCCATTCTGTTTTCCTTCTGATTACATCCCAAACGGCACCCTATTCCCTACATAGTGCACTACTTTTACCTATGGGCCCTGGTCAAAAGTAGTGCACTCTAGCGGGAACTACATAGGGAACAGGGTGCCATTTGGGATGCACACCATCAATACATCATCCGTACACAGAGATGGAAAATGACTGGGAGTATATCACATAATAATGCAGGTCGTTGGGTGCACCGTGTGTGTGTGTGTGTGTGTGTGTGTGTGTGTGTGTGTGAGAGAGAGAGAGAGGGACTGAAGGAGAAAAAAACATGAGAGAGGGAAAGAAAGAGAGAGATGGGTCTGTTTTTGATTATGTGGGTGTGTATTCCATTTGTATGTATCATGTCCTAATATGGCCTGGCTGTGGCTGGTTATACCAGATGAACTATCTGTAGCTGGTTATACCAGATGAACTATCTGTGGCTGGTTATACCAGATGAACTATCTGTGGCTGGTTATACCAGATGAACTATCTGTGGCTGGTTATACCAGATGAACTATCTGTGGCTGGTTATACCAGATGAACTATCTGTAGCTGGTTATACCAGATGAACTATCTGTGGCTGGTTATACCAGATGAACTATCTGTGGCTGGTTATACCAGATGAACTATCTGTGGCTGGTTATACCAGATGAACTATCTGTAGCTGGTTATACCAGATGAACTATCTGTAGCTGGTTATACCAGATGAACTATCTGCAGCTGGTTGGACTGGACCGGATCTACTCTGTTACATTACAGCCAGGTCCAGCAAAAAATACTATAAAATACATCATACAAATACTGAGGGAAAAATGAGGAAATTCTATTTTATACTAATACAATTGTAAGAGGAAGAGATTTTGTTTAAGAAGTAATACCAAAAAAACATTTAAAAGATAGTGGTTAATTATTGGTGCCCCTGTTTTCATTACTCTAGCCCACTCTCCTTGCAAGGATAATGACACTGCGCCTTTTACTAAAATATTTCATGAGATTGGAGACCACATTGGGAGGGATCTTAGACCATTCCTCCATACTGAATCTTTCCAGATCCTTGATATCCTTCATATGCGCTTATGGACTGTCCTCTTTAATTCAAAATACAGGTTTTCAATGGGCTTCAAGTTCAGGGACTGACATGGCCGTTGCAAAATGTTGAGTTTGTGGTACTGCGTAAGGTTCATGATGCCGTTGACCGTAACAAAGGCCCCAGGACCAGTGGAAGCAAAACAGCCCCATAAAATCAAAGATCCAGCACCGTATTTTACCGTAGGTGTGCGGTTGTTTTCTGTATATGCTTCTGTTTTACACGCTAAACCCACCACTGGAATGCGTGGCCAAAGAGCTCTGACCACCGCCACCTGGAGTTTGGTGAACGGCATTGGCACTTCGGTTGGAACCGGCGCTATTGTCAGATGACGTGAAAATAGAGCTCTTTGGCCACGCACACCGGTGGACTGCAGTATGTATGTGTCTCTGTGTGAGTGTGTGCCTGACTGCGCATGCTGTGTGCACTTTGTGTGTGTGTGTGTGTGTGTGTGTGTGTGGCTGCCTGAGGGTTCTGCAGTGGTTCTGCATGAGGATGGAGGAGCGAAGGATGACTCACCCAGCAGAGGAGAGAAGGGAGGGATGGAGGACAGAGGGAGGACAGAGGGAGGGGGGGAGTCACATGACCAATGAATCACTGCTGCTATCCCTCTGTGAGCTGGCTGCAGTCAACAACCTCTCCTCTCCTCTCCTCCTTTCTCCTTATCTCCTTCCCTTCATCCTTCTGCTCTTTTCATTTCTTCCCCCTCTTATCCCATCCCTCCCTCCCTTCTCCTGCTCTTCTCATCCCTCCTTCTCTCCATCCCCTCTCCTCTCATCCCCCATCCCTCCCACCTTCCTCCTTCCATCTATCCTCTCTTCACTTTCATTCTCTCATTTATTTTTAATCGATCTCTTTATTTAGACTATTGATATTGCTTTTGTTTGTTTCTGATAGTCATCGTTGTTATTATTATTATCATTCTCTCTCTTCTCCCCCAGCATGAGTCTCCATCAGATTTCTTAGCTCCAGAAGGCTCCGGGGGGGGGGCAACCCACCTGTTCAACAAGGGGGAGACGGGCACTCGTTACTGGGATCAAAGCTCTGTGATCAAAGCCCTGTGTTCTGGATCTAAGTGTGGCAGGGATGCATGTTTGACCCTCCCCAGTAACAGTGGTAGGTCCTAGACATCGCAGCACCACCGCGGGGCTTTGTCGGTACATGTAGTCTGATATCACTTCTCCCTTCTCTCCTTCCACCTCTTATTCCTCTCCCTCCCTTCTTCTTCTGCTTGTGTGTGTGTGTATCCATTTCCCCAGTGAGCAGTGATCAACCTTTCCTCTGATCACCAATTTAACCTCTTAACAACTCCCTGAACACACACACACACACACACACACACCAAGCCTTCTTCCTCATCCTTTCCACTTCTTCCTCTCCTCTCTCTCCTTAGGGGAGCGTGTTTTATCAAAACAACACAACCTTTCTTCATCCCTGTATCCCTCACTTCCGTCATTCTCTCATCTCCCTCTTCCGTCCTCATCCCTCACATTCCACACTTCTTCCTTCACTCATCCCCTTTCTCTTTCCACCCCTCCTTCTCCTTCCATTCCCCCTTCTCCTTACATCCCCCCTTCTGTTTCCATCCCCCTTCTGTTTCCATCCCCCTTCTCCTTCCATCCCCCACTTCTCCTTCCATCCCCCACTTCTCCTTCCATCCCCCACTTCTCCTTCCATCCCCCACTTGGTGTGTTGGCTCCTGTGAGCTATACGTGTTATTATGAAGGAAAGAATCCATCCCCACTTCTCCTTCCATCCCCCACTTCTCCTTCCATCCCCCCTGTACTGTCTCCTTCCATCCCCCACTTCTCCTTGACATCCCCCTTCTCCTTCCACAGTAGCCCTTCTGTTTCCATCCCCCTTCTCCTTCCTCCCCTTCTCTTTCCATCCCCCTTCTCCTTCCATTCCTCCCTTCTCCTTCCATCCCCTTCTCCTTCCATCCCCCACTTCTCCTTCCATCCCCCACTTCTCCTTCCATCTCTCCAATCAGTACAGAATGAATGAGTGGTGTGTTGGCATTGTTTGGCTGTAAGTCTCAGGCAGGATGTGAGCTATACGTGTTATTATGAAGGAAAGAATGGCAGCAGTAGCTAAGTTGGCCTGTATACTGTACATTCTATGACAGCAGTAGCTGAGTTGGCCTGTATACTGTACATTCTATGGCAGCAGTAGCTGAGTTGGCCTGTATACTGTACATTCTATGGCAGCAGTAGCTGAGTTGGCCTGTATACTGTACATTCTATGACAGCAGTAGCTGAGTTGGCCTGTATACTGTACATTCTATGACAGCAGTAGCTGAGTTGGCCTGTATACTGTACATTCTATGACAGCAGTAGCTGAGTTGGCCTGTATACTGTACATTCTATGGCAGCAGTAGCTGAGTTGGCCTGTATACTGTACATTCTATGGCAGCAGTAGCTGAGTTGGCCTGTATACTGTACATTCTATGGCAGCAGTAGCTGAGTTGGCCTGTATACTGTACATTCTATGACAGCAGTAGCTAAGTTGGCCTGTATACTGTACATTCTATGACAGCAGTAGCTAAGTTGGCCTGTATACTGTACATTATATGACAGCAGTAGCTAAGTTGGCCTGTATACTGTACATTCTATGGCAGCAGTAGCTAAGTTGGCCTGTATACTGTACATTCTATGGCAGCAGTAGCTAAGTTGGCCTGTATACTGTACATTCTATGGCAGCAGTAGCTAAGTTGGCCTGTATACTGTACATTCTATGGCAGCAGTAGCTAAGTTGGCCTGTATACTGTACATTCTATGGCAGCAGTAGCTAAGTTGGCCTGTATACTGTACATTCTATGGCAGCAGTAGCTAAGTTGGCCTGTATACTGTACATTCTATGGCAGCAGTAGCTAAGTTGGCCTGTATACTGTACATTATATGGCAGCAGTAGCTAACTGTTGGCCTGTATACTGTACATTCTATGGCAGCAGTAGCTAAGTTGGCCTGTATACTGTACATTATATGGCAGCAGTAGCTAAGTTGGCCTGTATACTGTACATTCTATGACAGCAGTAGCTAAGTTGGCCTGTATACTGTACATTCTATGGCAGCAGTAGCTAAGTTGGCCTGTATACTGTACATTCTATGGCAGCAGTAGCTAAGTTGGCCTGTATACTGTACATTCTATGGCAGCAGTAGCTAAGTTGGCCTGTATACTGTACATTCTATGGCAGCAGTAGCTAAGTTGGCCTGTATACTGTACATTCTATGACAGCAGTAGCTAAGTTGGCCTGTATACTGTACATTATATGACAGCAGTAGCTAAGTTGGCCTGTATACTGTACATTCTATGGCAGCAGTAGCTGAGTTGGCCTGTATACTGTACATTCTATGACAGCAGTAGCTGAGTTGGCCTGTATACTGTACATTCTATGACAGCAGTAGCTAAGTTGGCCTGAATACTGTACATTATATGACAGCAGTAGCTAAGTTGGCCTGAATACTGTACATTATATGACAGCAGTAGCTAAGTTGGCCTGTATACTGTACATTCTATGACAGCAGTAGCTAAGTTGGCCTGTATACTGTACATTCTATGGCAGCAGTAGCTGAGTTGGCCTGTATACTGTACATTCTATGACAGCAGTAGCTGAGTTGGCCTGTATACTGTACATTCTATGACAGCAGTAGCTGAGTTGGCCTGTATACTGTACATTCTATGACAGCAGTAGCTAAGTTGGCCTGTATACTGTACATTATATGACAGCAGTAGCTGAGTTGGCCTGTATACTGTACATTCTATGACAGCAGTAGCTAAGTTGGCCTGTATACTGTACATTCTATGGCAGCAGTAGCTACCTGTATACTGTACATTCTATGACAGCAGTAGCTAAGTTGGCCTGTATACTGTACATTCTATGACAGCAGTAGCTAAGTTGGCCTGTATACTGTACATTCTATGACAGCAGTAGCTGAGTTGGCCTGTATACTGTACATTCTATGACAGCAGTAGCTGAGTTGGCCTGTATACTGTACATTCTATGACAGCAGTAGCTGAGTTGGCCTGTATACTGTACATTCTATGACAGCAGTAGCTGAGTTGGCCTGTATACTGTACATTCTATGACAGCAGTAGCTGAGTTGGCCTGTATACTGTACATTCTATGGCAGCAGTAGCTGAGTTGGCCTGTATACTGTACATTCTATGACAGCAGTAGCTGAGTTGGCCTGTATACTGTACATTATATGACAGCAGTAGCTAAGTTGGCCTGTATACTGTACATTCTATGACAGCAGTAGCTGAGTTGGCCTGTATACTGTACATTCTATGGCAGCAGTAGCTGAGTTGGCCTGTATACTGTACATTCTATGGCAGCAGTAGCTGAGTTGGCCTGTATACTGTACATTCTATGGCAGCAGTAGCTGAGTTGGCCTGTATACTGTACATTCTATGACAGCAGTAGCTGAGTTGGCCTGTATACTGTACATTATATGACAGCAGTAGCTAAGTTGGCCTGTATACTGTACATTCTATGGCAGCAGTAGCTAAGTTGGCCTGTATACTGTACATTCTATGACAGCAGTAGCTAAGTTGGCCTGTATACTGGCCTGTATACTGTACATTCTTCTATGACAGCAGTAGCTAAGTTGGCCTGTATACTGTACATTCTATGACAGCAGTAGCTGAGTTGGCCTGTATACTGTACATTCTATGACAGCAGTAGCTAAGTTGGCCTGTATACTGTACATTCTATGACAGCAGTAGCTAAGTTGGCCTGTATACTGTACATTCTATGACAGCAGTAGCTAAGTTGGCCTGTATACTGTACATTCTATGACAGCAGTAGCTGAGTTGGCCTGTATACTGTACATTCTATGACAGCAGTAGCTAAGTTGGCCTGTATACTGTACATTCTATGACAGCAGTAGCTGAGTTGGCCTGTTGTACATTATAAAAACTAACCGATCACACAGGTTGGGTTGCAAAATTCAGTTAACTATCCCAGAATTCCCAGTTGAAAGATTCCTGGATTCGGGATGGAATACTACCAGGATTTCTGTAAATTATCCCACCTACTTTTTGTTTAAAGTTAATTTTGCAACCCTATAGTGCAGTGGTTCTCAATCCTGGTCCTGGGGACCCAAAGGGGAGTACAGTTTTTGTTTTTGTCCAAGCACTACACACCTGATTCAAATGATCAACTCATCATCAAGCTTTCATGATTTGAATCAGGTGTGTAGTGCTAAGGGCAAAAACCAAACTGTGCTGCACTGCTATCGTGGTCCTCCATTATTGCTGCCGTATGATAGGTAGCAAAGGTGTCATCTGAAAATATAACTTCACAAAATGTCTACTAAAAAAAGTTGTTAAAAAAAAGGCATTTCAGTTTCATAATAAAAAATAGTTGATTTTATTTATTTCTCTCTGTGTAGCAAAACTAGTCATCATGGATACATGCGGTTATTTACAATCAGCAATACGCATGTTTATTACGATATAGATACAAGGTACAGCTAGACATAGAGTACATAGATCAGAACAACATCCTCGTACAAGACTTCAACAGGGTTTTATATCTGGTACGTCATATGTCTATAAAGTCATCTTTTAGCTATTTTAGATTTTTTTATACTTTTTTTCAATGCTTGTTAAGTTCATCAAAAAGAAGCAACACATTTTAGATGCAGGTACATGCAGCAGAAACTGTCTCTGTCTGTCTGTCTGTCTCTCTCTCTCTCTCTTCAGTCATCCCTAACCCTTTCTATTTCCCTCCCTCTCTTTTCATCACTTGGTAAAAAAAATAATTATAAAAAAATGTTTCAAAATGAAAGTAATGTTTTAGGTCCCTCCCTCCTTTCATGACTTTGTTTAACATCTCTCGGTCTCTTTTTCTCCTACAGCAGATACCTCACAGTTAGGGAACTTTACTATTGAGTACCAGGTTTTGAAGGGTGAGTCTGTCCCCTTTGATCAGTGTTCCTAGTAAACGCTGAACCCGTTCAAATATCCAATGGTAATGAGTTCAGTTCAACGAACTGGAACCGTCACAAGGGTGCATCCTAAATGACACACTATTTCCAATAGTGGCCTACGGGCCTTGATCAAAAGTAGGGCACTATGTACGGAATAAGGTGCCATTTCTTTAATCAAAGGTAGTGCACTATGTGGGGAATAAGTCTCAGTCAAGCGGAACACACATATCAAATGAAACACCACTCCCAATGTCCCCCAGTGTTAGTCCCCTCATCTATTCTGTAAAAGAAGGGATTTTTCACTAGCGTCTGTGGCATCAGTCACATTGAAAATGGTTTCACTTTGAGATTGTCTATGCTGTGTATGGGTTCGTCTCAAACGGTACCCTTTTCACTATATTGTGCAGTGCACTACTTTTGACCAGTGCCGATAGAGCTCTGGTCAAAAGTAATGCGCTATGAAGGGAATAGGGATCCATTATGGGATGCGCCCTTGTCTCAGCTATGAGATTGCCACATGGTTAGTTCAAGACTTGAGCGGGTAAACGTGACAAAATGGGAGTTTGTTGGGGTTTGGTTCCCAAGGCAAGATTAAATGAGTAAGGATTTGGAGGTGATTAGATATTGATTTCCTGTGACACCGGGGAGATTCTGAATCCCGGTCCTCTCTGCAGCCTCTAAAGTCATAAACAGAGCCATATTTGTTCCTCTATGGTAGCACAGAGTTTTTTTAAATGTCCCTCTTCTCTTCTCATATCACTCATTCATCGGGAGCGAGGGAAGATTCCTTTCCAACTCAAGTCAGTTTCATTGAAAAATCCCCATACCATTGTTCTATTTGTGAATTGAATATTCTAATTCATTCTCTGAATCGACTTGAGATGGAGTGGAATTGAGATCACAACCCCATTTTACGCCCTACAAGAGCGTCAATCGATTGAATTCTACCCCCTTAACAAAGCTGACCGCCTTCAGCAAGACGAGGGGGAATTCATAATAATAAGGGAATATAAAACTGTATTTCAGTATGTTCAACTTCTTTCATTAAAATCACTTTGTCTTACAAATATTTGGAATGTATGAATATGTAAATCTTAGCACTGCTTTGTAAAAAAAAAAAAAAACTAAATAAAGTACATTACAAATACAGAAATAAAATCATCAAATTTTCTGCAGAAGGGCAATTTACATTAAAATCAAACAATATATGCAAAAATATTATGACAAAAAAACAAAACAGAATTGATAAAAACAGACAAGTAACACTCAAATGGGAAAAAATACAAAAGAAAACATATTTGGTCAATATTGACAGTCCCGGACTGCATTATGGCAACTTACCAAGGGTATGGATGGAGGGGGGCTTTTCCTGCTGTCCTTTAGATTAACTGCTTCTATCTGTGAGTTCTTGAAAAGGTGCAATTCAATCTTTTTTTACAAGTTGAATTTTCTACAAACGATGTATAACTAGAATGATCATGTAAATGCTCATTTAATAATAAAACCTAACACACACATGTTGGTAAGGCTTAATATCGATGGGGCCTCTGCTCCAATAGCAATGGCTAGTCTTTCGGAATATAAACATGTTTGACTGCACATTTTGGTTCCAAACATTGACATCTGAGTATTTGTTAACAGCTACAAAACTCAAAAATTTCGAATGAAGGGCAACATGGTTGTCAGGCTGCTTCATAAATTGCACCCTATTACCCATGTAGTGCACTACTTTTGACCAGGGCCCCTAGAACTCTACACTACATAAGGAATGAGGTACTATCTGGGAATCACCCTCAATGTTTAATGTCCTCTGAATGATGCTGATGCTCCCTCATATCCGTCAGGATTCCATGATGACATGGTGAGAGTCGTTGTTCTGGGAGTTCTATTGGAGAGTTCTGTAACTTTTATAGATCTATACACGGTTGGTTTTGTGCCCCTCTTGAAGTAATTTTGGACCATGACCCTCAGTTTCTCATGTGATCATCCAAAGTGGAGGAATGAATGGATGTCTCCTCCTATATATTTCTCTTCTATCTGCAAGTTTGTTTTATACTCTACAGCGAATGAAAGCCAACCCCCCTGCTAAATTACATTTTTGTTTCGCTTTTCGACCAAAATCAAGCTAAACAGTAAAAAGACACGAGACTCAAACCCAAAAACAAAATCAAAAGTAAGCGGTGAGGAAAATATACATTCCATTGTTACCTCTTTCTCCCTTTTTCCCCTCTCTCGCTCTCGCTGTCTCTCTCTCTCTCTCTCACTCTCTCTCACTCTCTCTCTGTCTCTGTCTCTGTCTCTCTCTGTCTCTGTCTCTGTCTCTGTCTCTGTCTCTGTCTCTGTCTCTGTCTCTGTCTCTGTCTCTGTCTCTGTCTCTCTCTCTCTCTCTGTCTCTCTCTCTGTCTCTGTCTCTGTCTCTCTCTCTCTCTCTCTGTCTCTCTCTCTCTCGCACTCCCTCTTTCTCTCCTCTCCTCTCCTTTCACTGATACATTCTGGGTCTGGGTTTCATAAAGACCTGTTGAATGTAGTTCTCCAGGTCTTCGTCACTGTCTTGCTGCTGCTGCCCCAACCCCTGCATCCCATAATAATCTTGGTCCCTGGTCACTAGAGGCGCTGGGGGCGCTTGGTAATAGTAACCATGCCGACGTCGAGGCTGAACCTGACCCCTGGGAGGCGACGACCGGGGTTTGGCCATGGGGATGGGGAGGTGGTTGTATGTCCGGGGGTGTGAGGGGAGGAGGTATTTGGGGTAGTAGAGCTTCTGCCGGAGAGCCACAGGGGGATTCCTCGGGCGGGGTTGTACCCAGGGACGGTACCTCCTCTTGGGAGGGAAGTCAAAGTCGTAGTCCAGAGAATTCGACAGGAGGTCATTGAGGGAGGATTTGGCATAGTAGCGAGGTTTGGGCTTGGGAGGAGGGAAGTAGAGGGGGTAGTACCCTCGGTAAGGCCTCTGTTGGTAGAAGGGATAGGCAGGGTAGTTGGAGGAGGAGGTCCGAAAGGACTTGTGTCGCGGTTTGATCCAGACGTTTGGGTCTTGTTTTGAGGAGGATATGTCCATGAACCAGGCCTTGAGGGGGTTGATAGCTGGAGAAGGCTGATTCAGGGTGGGATTGCGTGGGGCTGAAGGCTGGGTGTCAAATGCGGGGGCTGCTGGGGGAACTAGGGGTCGTTGCTGGGGTCGTTGCCAGGGTAACATCTCAGGAGTGTCTTTCTTCTTCTTCTTCTCAACGTCGCTGATGATGTCGACAATGTCGTCTGCTGGGAGGTGGAGTTTACTGGAGATTTCGATGAGCTTATCGATGGTCTGAGGATCAATATCGTCATCCTCGCTGACCACCTCCTCATCGGAGCGCTTGTCCTCGGCTGCGTTGGACAGCAGGGTCTTCTTGTTCTGGTTGGAGTATTTCCCTTTGTCCTGTCTAACCATGTACTGCAGGAGCATGTCTGAGGCAATATCCGCCAACTTCTCCTCCTCAGCTTTGGCCCTCTGCGCCTCCTTCGCCTGCCTCCTGACCTCCTCCTGCTCCTCCTTTGCCCTCCTCTCCTCTTCCTGGGGGCTCAACACCTCCTCCTCATCTTCATCTCCCTCATCATCCTCCTCATCCTCAGACGTTTGGTGAGCCAGATTGTCGTCAAAGTGGTCCATGAAGTTGCCACCTCTATAGGTGGGCATGTTCAGGGCTTTCTGAGTCTCCTCCTGCCATTTGAGCTTCTTCTTGGACATGGCTAGTGGATATCCTCCTTTCGCTTTAGGTTTTATCTGGTTGTCCATCAGGGCTTGGTCTGTGTCATGTTGGTTGTAGCCCCTGCTCTCCCTCTCTCTCTGCTCCTGGGCCTGGGACTCCCTCTCTCTCTTGTTGGCTGTGTTGTAGTTCTGTAGTTCCTCCAACATGGTTTGGAGGTTCTGCACCTCCTCTGGGCTTAGCTGCTCCTGCTCCTCTTGTTGGAGCTCCTGGGAGATGGGAGGTCCCTTCTGCGCCTCCTCTCTGGCCCCTACCTCCTGTACTCCCACCTCATCCCCTCTTCCTTCTACCGTCGGAGGTTGTTTCTCCTTCACAGGAACAGTCTGGCTGGTGGTACGGCTAGTCACCTTCTCTGTTAGTCTTTCTTCCTCCTCCTGTGCTCTCTTCCTCTCTTCCTCCTCCTCCCTCTGTCGCTCCTCCGTGCCCTGCTCTGCAGCGGCGGCCATCACCAACTCGAGTTCCTCTCGACCGTCCCTGTCTCGGTCCGCTCCCTCCTCCAACGCAGCTCTCACCTCCTCTCCCTTCTCCTCTTGACTTTCCCTCTCCTCCTCCTCTCCTCTCTCCTCATCCTTCCTCCCATCCTCCACGCCTCCGTTCATCCTCTCCCCGTGCGGCTTATTCATTGCCTCCAGCAGAACAGCCGCTAATGTTTTGGGGTCCATGTCTCCGAAAAGCTCCCCCTCCTCTTCCTCCTCCTCTGCTCTCTCTCTCCGTGGAAGTCCGCCCTTCTTCCCTTCCTGCACATCCCTTTCTCCCTCTGGTAGCCTAAGCCCAGGAGGTGGAGGAGCATGGCTGTCGCTGGGGCTGTGTGTCTCAGTCGGCACAGGGACGGAGGTGGCAGACGGAAGGGTTAGGGTGAGTCCCAGCAGGATGACCAGTAGGATAAGGGCACTTGTGGCGAATTGGCTCTGCGTCATGACCACACAGAACGGACGTGTGGGGTGGAGGAGGGGGAGCGAGGAAAGGTTATGTGCCTGGAAAGAAATGGGGAGAAAGAGAGAGAGAGAGAGAGAGAGGAGATTTATGTTTGGATGGTAAACATTGGTGAACCAATATAGAATTTGAATTCTATGGAATCCCCTACCCCTGTACAATGTAAAGTGTTTATCTATAGTGAAAGGTTTTACAGGGATGATACAAATTGTTTTGTGGTTTAATGAATCTATACCGTATACAGTTCAGTTGAGGTTCTCTCCTCTTTAAACTAGGTAGTTTCATTGCCAATAAAACCATTAGCTCACAGCATTAAAGTGAAATGTATTGCTGGAAGTGAGTTGGCCTGTGTAAAGGAATGACGACGTGAACCATTGAAAATAGCCCAAGTGGAGTTGTCAAAGTCAATACTCATCTAGCAGTGAAAACATTTCTCAATTTAGGTTGTCACTACCCTGCCCATTTCTACAATTGATCTTCTAAAATGTGATTTTAAACCTAACCCTAACCTTAACCACACTGCTAACCTTAGACCTAACCTTAACCTTTAAATGAAGTCCAAAAAGCACATTTCTGCTTTCATTAATTATTATGCTATAGCCAATTTTGTATGTGATAACTAGCGGAAAGCAACTCAAAATCGTTATTTACAGTCTAGCCATCTGGTAAGCCTAGACACTCAGTAGTCTATACATGTTTCCCCCCATAAATATCACACATATAATAGGTAAACCACTATATTCATTCACCCTCTGTGCAGGTCAACAAATAACATAAATTGAGCAGAGACCCACGCAAGATGGCCGACTAGTATGACACAGTTTGAAATGGTTTATCAATGTCTTTCCCTCAACATTTAGTAACATAACATTTTAGCAGATGCTTTTATCCAAAGCGATTTGCAGTCAAGTGTGCATTAATTTTACGTATGGGGTGGTCCCAGGAATCAAACCCTCTATCTGGACGTTGCCAGCACCATGCGCTACCAACTGAGCTACAGAGGACCACCGCTCAAAAAGCAACACTCCGCAACAATAGTTAATCGAATGTTCATATACAAGGTAAGCTAAAACAACTAGACTTGGCTGGGTGTCTGTGAATGGGCATGCATGCTTTTCATGGTAATAAACCATTCATTTAATTCCATGGCTCACATTAATTGCTTTCACAACAACACCTTTCATGTCCAAATTGGATTTTCCTCAATTTAACTTTTCAGCTCTACACCATGCTTTTCAGCTTTATACCATGGCGTTATTGAATACTCCTTTCTGATTGGCTTGAAGGGCATTCTTGAGCGTGCATTGTTCCCCTATAAATAACGCACGGTATATATTTGCATGGTAGATTTCGATGGCTATAGCTCATTTTTACAAGTTTTGTTTGCGCTGCGTTTGAAAGCAAAAGTAGAATTGAAAACAGTATTGGTATTGTTGAATTAGATTTTCATAATAGCAAGCAAGCTAGGACTGATACTTTGGTTAGCTAAACTAGCAAGTATGTTTGTCTGGTTACCATGGCAACTACTGTAGCTATCTAGTAAACTTACTAGCTATTTTAGTGGATGTTGAACACATTTATACCGGCCAATAAACACATTTTTATGGCGAATGTGTTCAATTATACCCAATGGTATATAATCAACTAGTGGCTCTGAGTTCTCTGGAAAATAATGCAACTCTGTGGAAGGTCAGTTCCACTCCTAGCGCGCTGTGGAACACACCGTGTCATTCATTATTTTCCATAGAACGCAGAGCCCCTCGTTGATTATCCCTTACACATAATATATAGGCCTCGTTCGTCGATTCGGGTTAAACCGTTCGATTAGACATATGCTGTACAGTTTTTTAAAATACATATTTTCTCGCGCCTCCACTCTTCTAACAAAAACTTAATAGTCTCAGTGTCTCGAGCTGGTGCTGCAAGTTTTAATGTGCCTTTCGCATGTGAACGCGGAAAGAAAGCGTTCCAAGGCGCGTTCCTCGCGACGCCGCTATAGGGCTACAGAGAACTATTAGCAGAATTGTTAGACTTGTAAGGTCATTTATATCTGTGGCCATGGCAACAACAGATGTCACATTGATCATGTTGTATTTTGTAGCCTATGCAGTATATCGATCCATAAATGACGTACCCTAACTGCTCAACGATTTAAGATGAATGTTTTTCTGTCTCTGAGAAATACAACAAAAAGCATGAATAGATTGATCAGATATTCAATCACAATTGATAATCTCCTTTATGCGAATCCTTTACAGCCGCAACAATATCAAACATAACCCCATTGGATCTAACCACTGGAGCGTTGCAGCTATTTATAGTCCTAGAATCTAGATGCGATTGAAAAAGGATATAGGCCTACTAGATTAAAGGATCATGATGCCGCATTGAAGTGCGTCCCAATGGCACGCTCAGCCTATTGACAATATGGTGCACTACTTTTGACTAGAGCCCCATGGGTCCTGGTCAACAGTAGCGCAGTAAATAGTCAAGAGGGTGCCATTTGGGACCAGTATTGAGGTTTGACCCCTCGCTCATTATAACACAGATGGATCAGTGTAATCCACAGAGAGAGATTAGGAAACAATCTACAATGACCTGGCCTAATGAGGCACCATCCATCTCACTTCCCATTGAGACTGATTTTCCCTAATATGTAAAGTTCTGTGTGTGGAAACTGTATAGCAATAATCTATATCACCTTGCAATTATTGTATATCCTTTGCAGTCTTAATTAGTCACTTTGTCATAGGCTACTTAATATTTTAGCTGTGTGGTAGGCTACACTTTGTACAGTCATCAAAAAGCATATTTTAACCGCCTCTCTTCTTTCTCTCTCTCTCTCTCTCTCTCTCTCTCAAAGTACATTAGTAATCCGATTTTAAGAAGCCCTATCTCGCCATAATCTGCTCTGCACCACGCTTCTACGACCCGGTGGAATTTCTCTCTGTTGCTTCAAAATTAAAAGTGCAAGAACCGTACAACCACAGCAACATGAGAATGCATGAGAGTACAGAAACAAGCCAAGCAATTGGTGTTTATATACATAAAAAAATATGCTCAAAAGGATGTTAACTATATTCTAAAAGCTGCATCAACATTGGTTTGACGCGCAAAACCATTATTTAAGGCAGCCAAACGCGGCTCTTTAAAGCGTCACTTTCCCCCTTTGTCTTTATTTTTGGCAGTTGGTGATGGAAGACTGGGGAGAAGCGTGGCTATGATTGATGATGATGGTTATGACAATTATCACCATCTCCGGTAATCATTGTCAACATTATTATCACAATCGTTAGCCAAACTCATCAAAATCATTCTAATCCACACACATTTCCTTGTAGGCTTTGCATAGTTCCTATTGGGCTTTGTCTTAAAACAATTATTTTGTAAGCTTGTGTACCAACATTTCTGTTCATAATGTATTTGTTTCAACTAGTATGTCCAACAAAAAGGAAGGTGGATGTCCCAAACAGTAACACATTCACAATGGCCATTTAGATTTCCACCACTTTCTTTTTTAATTGTAGGCTACATGTCAGTTAGTATGTCAGTCATTTTGATCACTTTCAAATGAAGAAATTATGAAGAAGTTTGTCCTTCTTACCTGGAGTCTTGTGATGAATCCAGAAGCGCAGTCTGGTGTAGTTATTCTGTCACTCCTCAAACCTCTCTCTGACTCAGCTTCCTACTCTATAACTCAATACACCAATGTTTTCCTAAAACAAATAAAGCTCTGTATTGTTCGGAAGCGTCTGTATAAAGTACTTGTTATTTTTCGCTTTAGGTTTCCAACTCCTACTGTTGTTGTATGTGTCTGTTTCAGTGAGTATTTTCAGAACCGCGGACAGCGCCGCGTCTTTATACGTCCGCCCTCGCTGCCCACGTGACCCGATGTCAGCGTTTCCCCCCCATTGACGTCAGCAAGCTTTCATTGATAAGAATTTTAGCTTCGATCGAACGAACCAACGAGCGTTCTGGCTCTGCCACACTGCAGTACCCTGATGAATGAACGGAAGCGGGGTGAATGAAATAGTATTTCTCCCGCTGGAGGGGGAAGAGGGAGATAGGAGGTTTCTCTCCCCCAGATGTGGAGCCTGTGTGAACTGAATACTGACACAGCGTGAGCATTCAGGGGTTTGGTTGTTATGACAATATCAGAATATCGAAGTATGATTTCAAAGCGAATGCAGGGTCATTTGACAGGCAGACGTCATGTTATTCAGGGCCGACCCTAACTTTTTGGGGGCCCTAAGTGAGTTTTTGTGGACCCCTTCTCTTCATTTTGCCATGAGGCATAGAGAAAATGTTGTGATTTTAAAGCAAATTGGGGGGGGAAGATGAACTCGATTTTATTTTAAACTGAGACAGATATATGTAGGCCTAAACCATCCCATTCTCTATTTTAGACAGCTGTCATAACATAGTTTATAGAAGTATAGGCCCACCGGTCTAATTTGAAATGTTTGGGCACTTTGCCAGCCCAGTGCAGTGCGGAGGAATCTCTCCCACTGGAGCTTGCCTTGCCTGGCTTGCAGTTGCATCACTACTCGCTGCCTCACTTACCTCCGCCAACCTTCCACTCAACTGTTGCTGGCTTCTGTCTGGTTGTGTGTATTGTAGGGCTCCTAGTGCGAGCTGGCCACGCACTTTAGACCACGGGGGCAATTGGTGAATTAGTCTAGCATGTTTTGGGGGGGGCAATTGGTGAATTAGTCTAGCATGTTTTGGGGGGCAATTGGTGAATTAGTCTAGCATGTTTTGGGGGGCAATTGGTGAATTAGTCTAGCATGTTTTGGGGGGCAATTGGTGAATTAGTCTAGCATGTTTTGGGGGGCAATTGGTGAATTAGTCTAGCATGTTTTTTTGGGGGGCAATTGGTGAATTAGTCTAGCATGTTTTGGGGGGCAATTGGTGAATTAGTCTAGCATGTTTTTTGTTGTTGTTGTTGTCCAGTATAGGACTTATATAATTGTATTTCATTTTAGTGCATGTGTAATGACAATAATATATTGTCTGTTGTTTATCAAAATACAAACGACAATTTATAGGCCTATGTATTGCATGCGCTGAGGAAATAGAACTCCAAGATAACTTGATTACATTCTTTATTTATATAGATCCGTTTTGGAAATCCCCCATTCAACTGATGTGTCTAAACCGTTCACGTGACTTCGGAGGAAGTGCAAAAGATAAAACACATTAAGAACGGTGAACGTTATTATCTCTCGAGAAGCAGGTACTTCCATTTACGTTTTACTTCTAATGAACTGCTGTGGGACACTAAATTAACTCACAATCCATCGAGAGGCATAGCCAGGGCTGTAAACAATTGCCTGGGGGCACTTAAGAAAAGCAATAATGGCACTGCCAAGACTATAAAGGTTGGTTAAAGGTGTGTGTGTGTGTGTGTGTGTGTGTGTGTGTGTGTGTGAGAGAGTGTGTGTGTGTGGGAGAGAGAGAGCGCGCGAGAGCGAGAGCAAACACAAGGTTGCCTTCCCCATAATGTACCTATTAAGTAAATTAGGCCTGTGTCCATTCTGACATTATCAACGCAGGACTAATTTACTATCTACCTGCTCCTCGGCCCTTTGTTCTTGTGCAAACATTATGCATTTTCAAGGCGTGCACTCCTGTATGGAGAGAACAATCCAATCAAATTGAAGGATAATTGAATCTGATGGTGGGGCTGGCTGCAATGAGTGGCGCCAGTCTGACTCTTTCAGTGATTGGACACGGATGCATGTGAGAGGGAGAAGGTTGTGTGTGACAGTGTTCTTTATGTGCGTGTGACACCACTGTGTTCAGTGTGCGTGCGCACGTACGTGCATAACGGCCTGCATATGTGTGTGTTAACAGTGGAGATAAATTAGGCCGGTAATCGGGAGCTAAGGGGGCATATATTCCTATAACCGTTGAGCATTACCGTATGCCACTCAACATTAGAGCGCACGGGTTCGGTGTTTTGCAGCATCCTCCTTTCACCGCAGTGACTCACCTTCTCTAAAGCTGTCCGCGTGGACGCTTTGGGACATGGGTTGGATGATATATGTTTGAAAGTGAAGTCGAAACTAATTCTCACATTTGGTAGTTTAATATGCCTAGCTATAGGCAGGCCAACTCTGTAAACAAAAATAACAATACTATTCTCAATTATCTCAATAGATTAACTAGGCCTATAGCACAGGCCTGGTTAGAGCGTTGGGCCAGTAACCGAAAGGTCGCTGGATCGAATCCCTGAGATGACAAGGTAAAAATCGGTCGTTCTGCCCCTGAGCAAGGCAATTAACCCGCACTTCCCCGTGCGCCGAAGACCTGGATGTCGATTCAGAGGGTTTGGGTTAAATGCGGAAGACACATTTCAGTTGAAGACATTCAGTTGTACATCTGACTAGGTTTCCCCCTTCCCTTTATAGCTATAGGCAGGACAACTCTGATTACCTAAGTATAGGGATAGGCGTATAATGTGTATTAGTTAAATGTAGGACCTTCGCATTATCATTATCTTATTTGTGTGTAGTAAATATAGGCTATAGCATCATTATATGTTGTTGGAAGTCCTTTCACTATGCCTTCCAATTTCAGTTTGAGTTTTTGCATCGTCAGCTGCACGGATCAGCATCATAAGGACTGCCATAATCTGCACCCACGGTGTCTCCCTCTGCATCCTGCTGCTGCTGGCCCTCACACACCGCACCGGGATGGGTCTTCTCCTCCAGTTTAGTCCGCATTGATTAGCTCATCTGGCCGGTAGAGAGTGAGGAACCGATGGGGAGGAGGCTGGCGAGCAGTGTTGTTGTTGAGGTTGTCTGAGTTGTGTGCGTCGCTGTGTCAGTTCTGTCTGACTGGCATTTCGCTTGAAGTCTGTTCAAGACAAAATATTGTTGGGGATACATTATTTGTCTATAGGCCTACTGATTGATATTGCGCATGAATGGTGCACGCTTTCTTAAACGAGCGCACTAACTCTTTCTCGTTTTTAATGAAAAAAAAAAGACCCTTCTATTTTTACAAGCACTGACTATTTTGTCTGAATGTCACAATGACATAGGGGTTTTGTCTGTATAGTTTCTGCCTTTGATCAATGGCGTCTTGCTGCCTGCCTGTATTCCCTCTGGCACCAGACATCTCGCGCGCATTATGTCTTCAGCCAGGGAGTTCCATTAATGGATGCCGCATTCCATTCACAAAAAAAACTCCGCAGGCTTTACACCGCAGGCGGACCGTGGTTTAAAGAGGCATAGGCCTACATTCATATCTTTCACTCTCGATTAAGGCCCCTTTCCTAAATGCATCCGTTATCGTACATTTAGTCTAGTCTAGTTGCTGTAGTGATATTTTTATTGTTATTTGTATTCTATTTGCTCAGCATTAAACAGGAATCGTTTCATGACTCACATTTGTTAGTGATCACTGGTGTCTTCCCGGATTATATTGCATTTAAGTAACCTGATAACCTACATCTGGTTGGCTATATGGGGGGATTAAAAACAGCTCATTCAAATGTTTATGCAGCGGAACAAAACAGAATCCAAGGCAGAAGTAATGTTCTATTCGCAGAGTCATGTGGTTGTGTCCATGGTGCTGCCTGTGCCAAAGCTTTTCATTAGCGGGCTAGCCTGCCTAATCAAATATCCCCGGGTTTAAATGATTCATTCAATGAATCATGAGACATCATTTCTATTAATTTAGGATAATACAGAGACAGTAGTATGGTTTTTGTTTTCGGTTTATATTGTTCGAGATGTTTTGTGTTCAGTCCAGGTCATTTCCGTTCAGAACAGTAGATTTGTCATCATCGCGCCAGTGACTATGAGTGCTTTGCGTTGGCTTGATTGCTCGAGTCTCGAACTCCAAACAGCTCCCTAATACCAGGGGCCGTTAATTATAGGTTGGCTGCCTGCTGCACAATATTTTCCATAATGTCGCGTGGGTGGTTCTAGGCCGTAAAAACAACTCAACCTCTCTCGTTCATCACTTCACTTCCGCCCTTTGAAGCAGTTGGTGGCGAATGCCACGTGCCAGGTATAGGCCTGTTTTAAAACATAAAACCAGGCTCGCTGCCATCGCTGTGCGCATCAGGGGCGAAGGTCGTGACGGATCACTGCCGCGTTCGACTTTGGAAGTTAATGAGGCGGGATTCGCTCTAGCAGCGGTGTCCCCCTCTTGGCTACAACAATCTCTCTCGCGCGCAAAGACATTCACAACGGAATCCCAGGCGAGGCGAGGTGAGGTTATCTGTCTGTTTTAAATGAATCCATTTATAATCTCGAGGCAGTCAGTATGCATCAGTATGACAACAACCCGTGGGAGGAATGCCCTTATAGGTTTTGTGATAAAACGCGCGCGGGACCGGGGAGCGTCGGAGAGATTGGCCGCCCACGCGCACTGTCAAGACGGTGATTTCTGTTTCCCTCACTCAGCCAGAAGAAGTCAATGGTTATTTAGGAAAGCCTACGCGGTGCCTCCCCCACAATAACCCTTAACAAGAGTGCCATTTCAACAAGTTCTGGAGTTAAGAACTTTGATATAGCAGGGCCACGTTCGGTTGCCAAACATTGTAGAATGTAACATATCGAACTTCCAGGAATAGAACCGACGTGATTCGTTATTCTACATGTCAGAGGAATGTTTGTTCTACATACACTATAAAGGGGTTACTGTGAATTTGACAGTAGTTTACAGGCAGCTTGGTGGCAAGTAAAAGTCTGTATTTTATAATGCAGGACACCTACTGTAGTATAAATATAAGTACTCTTGTGTAGTGACACAGTGCAATACCGTAAAATTGAATGTATTATACTGTAACTAAGTAAATGCTATGTAATGAGAATGAATTAATAAATGGATGAAATTCATTGAGGGGAGGGGTTTATATTTCACATTATGTTACTGTAATTACAAGCGTTTGGTGCACACAGGTTGGCTCCTAGGTGAAGTGTTTACAAACATTACAGCGTATTAATTAATAGTTGGTGTTTTATACCACTTGGACTTCAAAGGCCTTAACAAAGGCTTCCAAACTGCCAAAAATGGCAGACTACAGGCCAAAACAGACCCAAAGGACAATGCAAAATGCTCAACCATTTAAAGTTTCAGACTTGCTGCTACACCAATTTGTCCCCTATACATTATAAATGTATGAGGCACTACTACCACATAGGAGTTCAATTGGTAGGCTTTACAGCATCCTCACTCATGGGTGCAACAAATATAGTCTCTTAGAAGGCACGCCTCAAAATATGTTAATCTGTTAACCTTAGTGGTCAAATGGTTTTTGGCGCTCCAAAAAATATGGTACAGTTCTGTATTCTTTGGGGTGGAATTCACAGTACCATTCGAAATGCAGCAATTCTTTCCCACCCACAACATTTTCCCACAATGCACCATAATTTACAGTATGCTGCGTTAAAATGAGTATATTACTGCTGATAATACAAACAATTGCTTTCTAATTTACAGTTTTCCATCACTGTGTAGCATTTGTATCTAAACGATTCACAACGGTGTGTCCTGACAGATCCGCTCCAGCGCGTGCCCTTCACATCAGGGCTAAAGAGACAATTATCAGATATATTCACCATCTAAAATAAGGAAATTACATTGTGCCTATGATCCCCATTCATAGTGATTGAGGCCAATATAGCTACATTTTCAGAAATCACCTAACAACTGGGGTGCATGGGAGTTTAGATGTCTGCAAAGCAACTGACAAACTTTGATTTGGGAGTGAACTGTAACTTGAATTACTCAATAGACAAATGAAAAACAGAGTAGCCCAGTCAGTCATGTTCTAGTTGTTGTAAGCATAGAATCTCTTCTATGGTTTAACTGAGTGACTAATTCCACATCACAGTGATGATTATTAAGTAGCTTCTTGGCTTTCTAGACTGATTGGGAAGTTAATGAACCTGCTACCGATGATTAGGCCTACATCAACCACAGTAATAAGCTCTCCTGTTTGTGTCTGTGTGTCAGTGCATGTGTGTGTGTCTTTGTGTGTGCGTGTGTGTCTTTGTGTGTGTCTGTACGTGTGTATCTGGGAGGTTGGGGTAGGTGGGGGGGGTCTGTGTGTATTTTGGAGGATGGAGTGGGCGGTCTGTCTGTGTTGGTGGGTTGGAGGTCTGTGTGTGTTTGGGGGTGGGGGGTCTGTGTATTTGGGAGGTTGGGGGTCTGTCTGTGTTGGGGAGGTTGGGGCTCTGTGTGTGTTTGGAAGGTTGGTGGGTCTGTGTGTGTGTTTTGGAGGTTGGGGTGGGGGGGTCTGTGTGTGTTTGGAAGGTTGGGGGTTTGTGTGTGTGTGTTTGGGAGGTTGGGTTGGGGGTCTGTGTGTGTGTGTTTGGGAGGTTGGGTTGGGGGTCTGTGTGTGTGTTTGGGAGGTTAGGGTGGGGGTCTGTGTATGTTCGGGAGGTTGGGGGTCTGTGTGTGTTTGGGAGATTGGGGTGGGCGGTCTGTGTGAGTGTGTGTATGGGAGAAGGTGTGTTTTGGGGGAGAGTGTGTGTGGGGGGCAGTGCGTGTGAATTTGGTGTGTGTTGTGTGCGAGTGTTTGAGAGAGTGGAAGATTGAGTGAATATGACAAAATACTGTGAGAGTGCCAGTATTTGTTTACTTGTAACTTGATCTCTTACAAATTCTAAGGCTAACATCAAAATCATCTGAAACACACATCCAACCATTACATTTGTGATGAGTTGAAACACACCACGGCTCTTTGCACAGTATATATACAGTGCATTCGGAAATATTCAGACCCCTTGACTTTTTCCACATTTTGTTACATTAACATTTTGTTTCTTTATTCTAGAATGGATTACATTGTTTTTTCCCTCATCAATCTATACACAATACCTCATAATGACAAAGCAAAAACAGGTTTTTGAATAGACAAAAAAATATATATATATACAGTGCCTTGCGAAAGTATTCGGCCCCCTTGAACTTTGCGAACTTTTGCCACATTTCAGGCTTCAAACATAAAGATATAAAACTGTATTTTTTTGTGAAGAATCAACAACAAGTGGGACACAATCATGAAGTGGAACGACATTTATTGGATATTTCAAACTTTTTTAACAAATCAAAAACTGAAAAATTGGGCGTGCAAAATTATTCAGCCCCTTTACTTTCAGTGCAGCAAACTCTCTCCAGAAGTTCAGTGAGGATCTCTGAATGATCCAATGTTGAACTAAATGACTAATGATGATAAATACAATCCACCTGTGTGCAATCAAGTCTCCGTATAAATGCACCTGCACTGTGATAGTCTCAGAGGTCCGTTAAAAGCGCAGAGAGCATCATGAAGAACAAGGAACACACCAGGCAGGTCCGAGATACTGTTGTGAAGAAGTTTAAAGCCGGATTTGGATACAAAAAGATTTCCCAAGCTTTAAACATCCCAAGGAGCACTGTGCAATGGATAATATTGAAATGGAAGGAGTATCAGACCACTGCAAATCTACCAAGACCTGGCCGTCCCTCTAAACTTTCAGCTCATACAAGGAGAAGACTGATCAGAGATGCAGCCAAGAGGCCCATGATCACTCTGGATGAACTGCAGAGATCTACAGCTGAGGTGGGAGACTCTGTCCATAGGACAACAATCAGTCGTATATTGCACAAATCTGGCCTTTATGGAAGAGTGGCAAGAAGAAAGCCATTTCTTAAAGATATCCATAAAAAGTGTTGTTTAAAGTTTGCCACAAGCCACCTGGGAGACACACCAAACATGTGGAAGAAGGTGCTCTGGTCAGATGAAACCAAAATTGAACTTTTTGGCAACAATGCTAAACGTTATGTTTGGCGTAAAAGCAACACTGCTCATCACCCTGAACACACCGTCCCCACTGTCAAACATGGTGGTGGCAGCATCATGGTTTGTGCCTGCTTTTCTTCAGCAGGGACAGGGAAGATGGTTAAAATTGATGGGAAGATGGATGGAGCCAAATACAGGACTATTCTGGAAGAAAACCAGATGGAGTCTGCAAAAGACCTGAGACTGGGACAGAGATTTGTCTTCCAACAAGACAATGATCCAAAACATAAAGCAAAATCTACAATGGAATGGTTCAAAAATAAACATATCCAGGTGTTAGAATGGCCAAGTCAAAGTCCAGACCTGAATCCAATCGAGAATCTGTGGAAAGAACTGAAAACTGCTGTTCACAAATGCTCTCCATCCATCCTCACTGAGCTCGAGCTGTTTTGCAAGGAGGAATGGGAAAAAATGTCAGTCTCTCGATGTGCAAAACTGATAGAGACATACCCCAAGCGACTTACAGCTGTAATCACAGCAAAAGGTGGCGCTACAAAGTATTAACTTAAGGTGGCTGAATAATTTTGCACGCCCAATTTTTCCGTTTTTGATTTGTTAAAAAAGTTTGAAATATCCAACAAATGTCGTTCCACTTCATGATTGTGTCCCACTTGTTGTTGATTCTTCACAAAAAAATACAGTTTCATATCTTTATGTTTGAAGCCTGAAATGTGGCAAAAGGTCGCAAAGTTCAAGGGGGCCGAATACTTTCGCAAGGCACTGTATATATCAAATTTACATAAGTATTCAGACCCTTTACTTTCTGTGTGTGTGCACTACGTTGGAATGGAAATCCTAAGCTTCTATCTTAATTAGATATATATATATGCTGCCTGCATGACGTTACTATATGAATGATTCAGAGAGGCCATCCTCCGTGTGTGTGTGTCTCTCCTGTCTTACATCAGATGTCTCCATCCTGCCCAGAACAGAACTGGGCATAGTGCCACCAACACACCCTAAAGGGTCTTTCTCCTTATCCATCTACATGTACATATTAACTTAATAATTGATTGCATTTACATAGCACCTTTAAGGGGGAAACTTACCTCATCCACCACCAATGTGTAGCTCCCACTAATGATCTAGGCTAATTAGGAATGAGTATGGATTATTAGGTGGCCAGGTTGGGAATGGGGCCAGGTTGGGAATGGGGCCAGGTTGGGAATGGGGCCAGGTTAGGAATGGGGCCAGGTTGGGAATGGGGCCAGGTTAGGAATGGGGCCAGGTTGGGAATGGGGCCAGGTAGGGAATGGGGCCAGGTTGGGAATGGGGCCAGGTTGGGAATGGGGCCAGGTTGGGAATGGGGCCAGGTAGGGAATGGGGCCAGGTTGGGAATGGGGCCAGGTTGGGAATGGGGCCAGGTTGGGAATGAGGCCAGGTTAGGAATTTAGCCAGGTCACCGGCATTAACACCGCTACTCTTACGATAAATGCCATGGGATTTTAGACGACCACAGAGAGTCAGGACACCCGCTTAACATCACATCCGAAACACGATACCCTACACAGGGCAATATCCCCATCATTGCCCTGGAGCATTGGGATTTGACCTTAAGACCAGATTGAAGAGTGCCCCCAACTGACACTGACTTCTGTTGCAAAGAGAATCCTACTGGATATTCTAACAGGAAACCATGTCTCCAAATGGACTTAATGAGGACTTGCCCATGAGCTATTTCCTGTGAACTATGTCTGCATGTACGGGCTTTATTTATTTTAGACTATTTTTGGCCCTGCACCCCACTAAAGGATGTGTGTTTGATCCAACTTTACTTCCATCACTCCAAAACCACTTCTAGCAGCATCTGGACTACTGGTCCTCCAAAACCACTTCTAGCAGCATCTGGACTACTGGTCCTCCAAAACAACTTCTAGCAGCATCTGGACTACTGGTCCTCCAAAACCACGTCCGGCAGCATCTGGACTACTGGCCCTCCAAAACCACTTCTAGCAGCATCACTACTGGTCCTCCAAAACCACTTCTAGCAGCATCTGGACTACTGGTCCTCCAAAACCACGTCCGGCAGCATCTGGTACTGGCCCTCCAAAACCACTTCTAGCAGCATCTGGACTACTGGTCCTCCAAAACCACCCGGCAGCATCTGGACTACTGGCCCTCCAAAACCACTTCTAGCAGCATCTGGACTACTGGTCCTCCAAAACCACTTCTAGCAGCATCTGGACTACTGGTCCTCCAAAACCACTTCTAGCAGCATCTGGACTACTGGCCCTCCAAAACCACTTCTAGCAGCATCTGACTACTGGTCCTCCAAAACCACGTCCGGCAGCATCTGGACTACTGGCCCTCCAAAACCACTTCTAGCAGCATCTGGACTACTGGTCCTCCAAAACCACGTCCGGCAGCATCTGGACTACTGGCCCTCCAAAACCACTTCCAGCAGCATCTGGACTACTGGCCCTCCAAAACCACTTCCAGCAGCATCTGGACTACTGGCCCTCCAAAACCACTTCCAGCAGCATCTGGTCTCCCATCCAGGGACCAACCAGGAGTGACGCTGCTTAGTTTCAGAAGCAAGCCAGCAGTGGAATGCAGGGTGGTATGCTGCTGGCTTGCACTTACCCTCCCTCCCTGCCTTCTGGGCAGCTCTTTCAGTTGTGTCCTTCATGGAAAGTGAAAGTCTACTGGTTGGTTGGTAAGATTATTTTTGGAACTCAAGAATGTTTGTAAGATTCTCTTTTGGTATTCAGAATAGGCTACAAGATTCTGGTTTGGAAGTGGGGATGAAGGGAGAGGTTGAAAGAGATGTATGAAGAGAAGTGGCTCGTAGAGGAGAGGTGGGGATAAAGAGAGGGATAGAGTTCAAACGTGGTTGACGTAATAGCAGAGGGAGTGATGGAGAGAGAAGAAAGGAGGGACAGGTAAAGGGAGAAAAGGAGGGGGTTAACATGGTTTTGACCTTTGTCTGTTTACATGAGTCCTCTAGTTGCTATGGTACCCAGTGGCAGCCTAGGCAGAGACCTCATTTAAATTCCTTACATAGTTTTTATGTGCATATTTTTAGACACGTTTTAACTTTTTAATAGCTAAATGAGTGCAGATGGAGTTTTGATATCATGAATTGGATTCCTGCCCGTAAATGTATGAACATCATAAATCTAATTCTAGCTAGCCAATATGTGTTTTCATTTGAATTACACCTGACTTTAGGTTGTTTTCACCAGCGGTAACCCAAGAGGAGGCTATGCAGGCAGAGTTAGCCAGCTTTTCATTGCACAGGGGGATACTTCTGAAGTAAGGAGTGGGCTGTATTCTGTTAGGAGCTAAAACTTCATCACAGAGTCCCAATACAGAGAATCTGCAGTCGGAGGAGACGCCTTGCTGACATGGAGCTGTCTGACTGCCCTTGAACATAACCACCTCCGCTACCATCTAACCATGATCTTCCATATCCTCTCATGACCTTGGCTTGATGTAGCTGATTTAGCTACTATTGAAGCCTACATTTATTTTTTAATTACTTCTTGTTGTTTATTTTCCTTAACAAGCACTTTGATATTCTGTCTGTAATGAAAAGCGCTATGAAAGTAGAATAAATTATTATTATTATAACCCCTTAATGATGCTGCCACCTATAATTTAGCCCAAACAACTACCTCTTTCCCAACTGTATTTAATTTTTACTTATTTATTTATTTTGCTCCTTTGCACCCCATTATTTTTATTTCTACTTTGCACATTCTTCCATTGCAAAACTACCATTCCAGTGTTTTACTTGCTATATTGTATTTACTTTGCCACCATGGCCTTTTTTGCCTTTACCTCCCTTCTCACCTCATTTGCTCACATTGTATATAGACTTGTTTATACTGTATTATTGACTGTATGTTTGTTTTACTCCATGTGTAACTCTGTGTCGTTGTATCTGTCGAACTGCTTTGCTTTATCTTGGCCAGGTCGCAATTGTAAATGAGAACTTGTTCTCAACTTGCCTACCTGGTTAAATAAAGGTAAAATAAAATAAATAAATAAAATAAATAAATAAAAATGGTATGGTCAAGGCTGATGGATGGCCAGTAACCATGGAGACTACAGATGTGGTATAGTGACGCTTAGTGACTGTATAACCTTATAAGGTCGTTCCCCTTGCTGCTTCCTCTTGGTATAGTTTAAAGGAGAGGAATTGGAACCAATTGTGTGTGTGTGTCTCTGTCTGTGTGTACGGGTCTGTGTGTGTGTGTGTGTGTGTGTGTGCGTGCGTGCGTGCGTGCGTGTGTGTGTACATGTGTGATCGCTTGTGTGTTGGTACAGTTAAAAGAAGAGGAATGGGAACCGTGTGTGTTGGTACAGTTAAAAGAAGAGGAATGGGAACTGTGTGTGTTGGTACAGTTAAAAGAAGAGGAATGGGAACTGTGTGTGTTGGTACAGTTAAAAAGAAGAGGAAGTTAAAAGAAGAGGAATGAACCGTGTGTGTTGGTACAGTTAAATGAAGAGGAATGGGAACCGTGTGTGTTGGTACAGTTAAATGAAGAGGAATGGGAACTGTGTGTGTTGGTACAGTTAAATGAAGAGGAATGGGAACTGTGTGTGTTGGTACAGTTAAATGAAGAGGAATGGGAACTGTGTGTGTTGGTACAGTTAAATGAAGAGGAATGGGAACTGTGTGTGTTGGTACAGTTAAATGAAGAGGAATGGGAACCGTGTGTTAAATGTTGGGAACCGTGTACAGTTAAAAAAGAAGAGGAATGGGAACCGTGTGTGTTGGTACAGTTAAATGAAGAGGAATGGGAACTGTGTGTGTTGGTACAGTTAAATGAAGAGGAATGGGAACCGTGTGTGTTGGTACAGTTAAATGAAGAGGAATGGGAACTGTGTGTGTTGGTACAGTTAAAAGAAGAGGAATGGGAACTGTGTGTGTTGGTACAGTTAAATGAAGAGGAATGGGAACTGTGTGTGTTGGTACAGTTAAAAGAAGAGGAATGGGAACTGTGTGTGTTGGTACAGTTAAATGAAGAGGAATGGGAACTGTGTGTGTTGGTACAGTTAAAAGAAGAGGAATGGGAACTGTGTGTGTTGGTACAGTTAAATGAAGAGGAATGGGAACTGTGTGTGTTGGTACAGTTAAAAGAAGAGGAATGGGAACTGTGTGTGTTGGTACAGTTAAAAGAAGAGGAATGGGAACTGTGTGTGTTGGTACAGTTAAATGAAGAGGAATGGGAACTGTGTGTGTTGGTACAGTTAAATGAAGAGGAATGGGAACTGTGTGTGTTGGTACAGTTAAATGAAGAGGAATGGGAACCGTGTGTGTTGGTACAGTTAAAAGAAGAGGAATGGGAACTGTGTGTGTTGGTACAGTTAAAAGAAGAGGAATGGGAACCGTGTGTGTTGGTACAGTTAAATGAAGAGGAATGGGAACTGTGTGTGTTGGTACAGTTAAAAGAAGAGGAATGGGAACTGTGTGTGTTGGTACAGTTAAAAGAAGAGGAATGGGAACTGTGTGTGTTGGTACAGTTAAAAGAAGAGGAATGGGAACTGTGTGTGTTGGTACAGTTAAAAGAAGAGGAATGGGAACTGTGTGTGTTGGTACAGTTAAAAGAAGAGGAATGGGAACTGTGTGTGTTGGTACAGTTAAAAATGAAGAGGAATGGGAACTGTGTGTGTTGGTACAGTTAAAAGAAGAGGAATGGGAACCGTGTGTGTTGGTACAGTTAAATGAAGAGGAATGGGAACTGTGTGTGTTGGTACAGTTAAAAGAAGAGGAATGGGAACTGTGTGTGTTGGTACAGTTAAAAGAAGAGGAATGGGAACTGTGTGTGTTGGTACAGTTAAATGAAGAGGAATGGGAACTGTGTGTGTTGGTACAGTTAAAAGAAGAGGAATGGGAACTGGAATGGGAACTGTGTGTGTTGGTACAGTTAAAAGAAGAGGAATGGGAACCGTGTGTGTTGGTACAGTTAAATGAAGAGGAATGGGAACCGTGTGTGTTGGTACAGTTAAAAGAAGAGGAATGGGAACCGTGTGTGTTGGTACAGTTAAAAGAAGAGGAATGGGAACTGTGTGTGTTGGTACAGTTAAATGAAGAGGAATGGGAACTGTGTGTGTTGGTACAGTTAAAAGAAGAGGAATGGGAACCGTGTGTGTTGGTACAGTTAAAAGAAGAGGAATGGGAACCGTGTGTGTTGGTACAGTTAAAAGAAGAGGAATGGGAACCGTGTGTGTTGGTACAGTTAAAAGAAGAGGAATGGGAACTGTGTGTGTTGGTACAGTTAAAAGAAGAGGAATGGGAACTGTGTGTGTTGGTACAGTTAAAAGAAGAGGAATGGGAACTGTGTGTGTTGGTACAGTTAAAAGAAGAGGAATGGGAACTGTGTGTGTTGGTACAGTTAAAAGAAGAGGAATGGGAACTGTGTGTGTTGGTACAGTTAAAAGAAGAGGAATGGGAACTGTGTGTGTTGGTACAGTTAAAAGAAGAGGAATGGGAACAGTTAAAAGAAGAGGAATGGGAACTGTTATGTGTGTTGGTACAGTTAAAAGAAGAGGAATGGAATGGGAACTGTGTGTGTTGGTACAGTTAAAAGAAGAGGAATGGG
>NC_056438.1:13712313-13722313 GCF_018296145.1 Oncorhynchus tshawytscha | reverse complement strand
TCTCTCTTTTCACTCTGTTTAATTTTGTCTGCTTTATTGTGTCTCTTCTCCAGGTTCATCTCTCTGCAGGTGATGGCTTTGTTTTGGAAGGTTTGGGAATCGCTTCCTTTTAGGTGGTTGTAGAATTTAACGGCTCTTTTCGGGATTTTGATAATTAGCGGGTATCGGCCTAATTCTGCTCTGCATGCATTATTTGGTGTTTGAAGTTGTACACAGAGGATATTTTAGCAAAATTCTGCATGCGGAGTCTCAATTTGGTGTTTGTCCCATTTTGTGAATTCCTGGTTGGTGAGCGCTCTCTCTCTCTCTCTCTCTCTCTCTCTCTCAATTCTCTACCCCTCTCACTCTCACTGTCACTGTCTCTCTCACTGTCTCTCTTGCTCTCTGCCCTCCCTATCTTTCATTCTCTTTCTTTCCCTCTTTCTGTACTGTATATTTCTTCTTCTCTCATCCCTCTCTTTTTCTATCACTCTTTCATTCTCTCTTTTTGTCTCTCTTCTCCCTCTGTTGCCCCTACCCTGTCATTAAGCACAGATTGTTGTTTTATTGAGAAAAACCTTGTTTGACTTTTACACACACACATACACACAATTGGAGGAATGGGAATTAAATGGAAAGTTGACTCTGCAGATATGTGGGAGAGGAAGGAGAGAGAGATGAGATTAGAAAAGTGCTCAGCAAGGTATGACGGCGGGAGACAGAGAGGGAGGGGAAGAGAGAGAGGAAGAGGGAGGATGGACAAGAGAGCAAGAGAGAACCAGTGTAGTGGAAGTGATGAATGAAAAGTGAAGAGTAATTCAGAAAATAGATAAATGCAGTCTCTGAGCGAGGGAGTGTGCATGCACGTACACACACACACACACACACACACAGACAAACGTAGACACACACACACACACACACTCTCAAACGCACTATTTACTATCCAGACACACATCTAGGTAGAACATGATTAAAATAAGAATAAAGGAAAATGACTGAGTGCTTTCCCTTTCACTGCTCACATACGTTTGCATACACTCTGTATGTATGCCCGTTTGTATGTACGTGTGTGTGTGTGTCAGTGCGTGCACGCTCATGCACATCTGTGTGTCCGGTTGAATTCACCGATCTAGCTAGTGTTTGAGCAGTGGCATTATTATTGCAGCAGGCAGGCGATTTAATGCTTTGTTTGGTCCAGTAGAGCTCACGCTCCTGGCAACAGTCTGTTTGTCTCTCCCACGTACCTTCACCCCCCACTGCACACAGCGTGGGTGGCAGGGTCAGGGAGGGAGGGAGGCAGGCAGGCAGGCAATCAGGAGTTGGAGAAAAGGTGGGAAGTGGGGTGGAGAGGGGGTGGAGGGATGGGGGTGGAGGGGTACAGGGGTGGAGGGATGGGAGGAGGCCCAATCAGAAGTTGGAGACATAGCTAGATACTTCCAGTTGGTATTAGATAACTGGGGCAGCAACGTTCTATCTTGTTGTTTTCCTTGTTATAGTCGTCATGTCTACTCCCGCTTCTTCCCTCCGGCGTTCGATGTCGCCGGTTTACTAACCACCGGCCCTGGCAACCATCATTACGCACACCTGTGTCTCATCATGAGACACACCTGGACTCCATCACTTCACTGATTACCTCCCCTATATCTGTAACTTCCTTAGTTCCCTTCCCAGTCAGTATTGACTGTGTTTCCTGTCTGTTCGCTACTCATGTCTCTTGTATTTGTCGATGTTCAGTTTATTATTCAACTCACCGCTTGTTTTCTGACTCAGGAAAAGTGCATCATGTCTAAAGATCACTTTTCAACATTGCCTGCTCCTGAGTGTTCTCATTACTAAAAAGTCATACTTTATAGGGCTTCACTCATGCCCCTTTTCATGGCTATGCTACCAGCCACTTGAGTGAGTGCTAGCTAGCTACCGACTGGAACACTTAGCTAGCCACCGGCCGGGACACTTAGCTAGCCACCGGCCGGGACACTTAGCTAGCCACCGACCGGGACACTTAGCTAGCCACCGGCCGGGACACTTAGCTAGCCACCGGCCGGGACACTTAGCTAGCCACTGACCGGGACACTTAGCTAGCCACTGACCGGGACACTTAGCTAGCCACCGACCGGGACACTTAGCTAGCCACTGACCGGGACACTTAGCTAGCCACTGACCGGGACACTTAGCTAGCCACCGACCGGGACACTTAGCTAGCCACTGACCGGGACACTTAGCTAGCCACTGAGGGACACTTAGCTAGCCACCGACCGGGACACTTAGACCGAGACCAACAACACAAACAAATGGACTATACAGCTACAAGTGAGAGGTTACAAATGGACGATGTTAAACAAGCTAAATGTCTTACCTGTGGTGAAATCTTTTCCACACATTTAGCTACATTTGGTCTACTCTGAGATTCTCCCACGCCGAATAGCCTGAAGCCACAGGGCTCTTTCGCAGTATCTATTTACATACATGGGAGAATTGTGAACCGTAGGTCGGGATTTTTGACTTGGATACATGTACACTGAATAACACCGCAGCTTTTCGGCATGTTTTGTTATTTCGGCATAACAAAAAAATCAACAAGCAAGTTGGCTCTTTTACAATGGGGGTCAAATGGAAATAATGTTTGTTTTCCCCAATCTGTGGGTGTGGTTGAGGGGAATTGCTTCTCAAAGGTGACTATTGACTCTGAGTATAGACGTTAGAACAATATTGTTTCTGAAATGGAACACAGACTTTGTGACCAATACAGACTGATTAAACCAGACTGTTAGCCATAGACAACTGCTGTGCACCCCCTGGTCTGGCTGTGTTGCTGCTGTCACAGCCACCATCCTGTAGACAACCGCTGTGCACCCCCTGGTCTGGCTGTGTTGCTGCTGTCACAGCCACCATCCTGTAGACAACCGCTGTGCACCCCCTGGTCTGGCTGTGTTGTTGCTGTCACAGCTACCATCCTGTAGACAAACGGTGTGCACCCCCTGGTCTGGCTGTGTTGCTGCTGTCACAGCCACCATCCTGTAGACAAACGGTGTGCACCCCCTCCTGTTTGCTGCTGTCACAGCCACCATCCTGTAGACAACCGCTGTGCACCCCCTGGTCTGGCTGTGTTGTTGCTGTCACAGCTACCATCCTGTAGACAAACGGTGTGCACCCCCTGGTCTGGCTGTGTTGCTGCTGTCACAGCCACCATCCTGTAGACAAACGGTGTGCATCCTGTTTTCCTCTCTTTCTTTCTTTCTTTCTTTCTTTCTTTCTTTCTTTCTTTCTTTCTTTCTTTCTTTCTTTCTTTCTTTCTTTCTTTCTTTCTTTCTTTCTTTCTTTCTTTCTTTCTTTCTTTCTTTCTTTCTTTCTTTCTTTCTTTCTTTCTTTCTCTAGCTTTCTCTTTCTTCTCTCTCTCTCTCTAGCTCTCTATCTTTCTTTCTCTCTCAATTCAATTACATTTAAGGGCTTTATTGGCATGGGAAGTGAAGTAGATAAACAAAAGGGAAATAAACAATACAAATTAACAGTAAACATTACACTCACAAGTGTTTGTTCTTCACTGGTTGCCCTTTTGGCAACAGGTCACAAATGCACACTGGAATTTCATCAAGTGGATAGGGGAGTTTTACAAAATTAGGTTTGTTTTCAAATTCTTTGTGGATCTATGTCATCTGAGGGAAATACGCATCTCTAATATGGTCATACATTTGGCAGGAGGTTAGGAAGTGCAGCTCAGTTTCCACCTCATGTTGTGGGCAGTGAGCACAGGCAGACCTGGCTCTCAAGAGAAGACAGGCTAAGGCGGCCTTTCTCAACAGCAAGGCTATGCTCACTGAGTCTGTACATAGTCAAAGCTTTCCTTAATTTTGGGTCAGTCACAGTGGTCAGGTATTCTGCCACTGTGTACTCTCTGTTTAGGGTCAGTCACAATGGTCAGGTATTCTGCCACTGTGTACTCTCTGTTTAGGGTCAGTCACAGTGGTCAGGTATTCTGCCACTGTGTACTCTCTGTTTAGGGTCAGTCACAGTGGTCAGGTATTCTGCCACTGTGTACTCTCTGTTTGGGGCCAAATAGCATTCTAGTTTGCTCTGTTTTTTTATTAATTCTTTCTAATATGTCAAGTAATTATCTATTTGTTTTCTCATGATTTGGTTGGGTCTAATTGTGTTGCTGGTCCTGGTGCTCTGTGGGGTCTAATTGTGTTGCTGTCCTGGGGCTCTGTGGGGTCTGTTTGTGCTGCTGTCCTGGGGCTCTGTGGGGTCTGTTTGTGTTGCTGTCCTGGGGCTCTGTGGGGTCTAATTGTGTTGCTGTCCTGGGGCTCTGTGGGGTCTGTTTGTGCTGCTGTCCTGGTGCTCTGTGGGGTCTGTTTGTGCTGCTGTCCTGGGGCTCTGTGGGGTCTGTTTGTGTTGCTGTCCTGGGGCTCTGTGGGGTCTGTTTGTGTTTGTGAACAGAGCCCCAGGACCAGCTTGCTTAGGGGACTCTTCTCCAGGTTCATCTCTCTGTAGGTGATGGCTTTGTTATTAATGGAAGGTTTGGGAATTGCTTACTTTTAGGTGGTTGTAGAATTTAACAACTCTTTTCTGGATTTTGATGATTAGCGGGTATCGGCCTAATTCTGCTCTGCATGCATTATATTTTGGTGTCTTACGTTGTACACAGAGGATATTTTTGCAGAATTCTGCATGCAGAGTCTCCATTTGGTGTTAGTCCCATTTTGTGCAGTCTTGGTTGGTGAGCGGACTCCAGACCTCACAACCATAAAGGGCAATGGGTTGTATAACTGATTCAAGTAGTTTTAGCCAGATCCTAATTGCTATGCCAAATTTTATTTTCCTTTTGATGGCATAGAAGGCCCCTCTTGCCTTGTCTCTCAGCTTTGTGGAAGTTCCCTGTCGTGCTGATGTTTAGGCCAAGGTATGTATCGTTTTTTGTGTGCTCCAGGGCAACAGTGTCTAGATGGAATTTGTATTTGTGGTCCTGGTGACTGGACCTTTTTTGGAACCCCATTATATGTATTTTACTGAGATTTACTGTCAGGGCCCAGGTCTGTCAGGGCCCAGGTCTGGCAGAATCTGTGCAGAAGATCTAGGTGCTGCTGTAGGCCCTCCTTGGATGGTGACTGAAGCACCAGGTCATCAGCAACCAGTAGACATTTGACTTCAGTTTCTAGTAGGGTGAGGCCGGGTGCTGCAGACTGTTCTAGTGCCCTCGCCAATTCATTGATATTTTTGTTGAAGAGGGTGGGGCTTAAGCTGCATCCCTGTCTCACCCCACGGCCGTGTGGGAAGAAATGTGTGTGTTTTCTTTGCCAAATTTTAAACCCAGACTTGTTTGTGTACATGGATTTTATAATATTGTATTTTTTCTCCCACAACACCACTTTCCATCAATTTATATAGCATACCCTAATGCCAAATTGAGTCAAAACATATTTTTTTTTAAATCAACAAAGCATGAGAAGACTGTCTGTGTTTTCGTTTGTTTGTTTGTCAATTACTGTGTGTAGGGGGAATATGTGTTCTGTCATACTGTAAATGGGAAGGACATTGTTTTCACTGAGGAAATGAACTAGTCTGCTGTTAATGATAATGCAGAGGATTTTCCCAAGGTTGCTGTTGATGCATTTTTAAAATGTATTTAACCTTTATTTAACTAGGCAAGTTAGTTAAGAACAAATTCTTATTTACAATGACGGCCTACCAAAAGGCAAAAAGCCTCCTGCCGAGTAAATAAATAAATGCCCAATAAATATAGGACAAAACACACATCACAACAAGGGAGACACAACACTACATAAAGAGAGACCTAAGACAACAACATAACAAGGCAGAAACACATGACAACAGAGCATGGTAGCAACACAACATGACAATAACATGGTAGCAACACAACATGGTAGCAACACAAAAACATGGCACTAACATTATTGGGCAAAGTCAACAGCACAATGGTCAAGAAGGTAGAGACAACAATACATCACACAAAGCAGCCACAACTGTCAAAAAGATTGTCCATGATAGAGTCTTTGAATGAAGAGATTGAGATACAACTGTCCAGCTTGAGTGTTTGTTGCAACTCGATCCATCGCTAGCTGCAGCGAACTGAAAAGAGGAGACACCCAGGGATGTGTGTGCTTTGGGGACCTTTGGCAGAACGGGTGTTGTATGTGGAGAATAAGGGCTGCAATAGATAACTCAGATAGGGGGGAGTGAGGCCTTAGAGGGTTTTATAAATAAGCATCAACCAGTGAGTCTTGCGACGGGTTTACAGAGATGACCAGTTTACAGAGGAGTATAGAGTGCAGTAATGTGTCCTATGAGGAGCATTGGTGGTGAACCTGATGGCCAAATGTTAATGAACATCTAGCCACTTCGAGAGCACCCTTACCTGCCGATCTATAATATCCCTGTCGATCTATAATAACTACTGCATATCCCACTGTAGTTATTGGGGTCAAATTTGTCTCCACTTTTGTGGATTGGGGTGATCAGTCCTTGGTTCCAAATATTGGGGAAGATGCCAGAGTTAAGGATGATGTTAAAGAGTTTTAGTATAGCCAGTTGGAATTTGTGGTCTGTATATTTTATAATATCATTGAGGATACCATCAACACCACAGGCCTTTTTGGTTTGGAGGGTTTACATTTTGTTCAGTAGTTCATTCAATGTAATTGGAGATTCCAGTAGGTTCTGGTAGTTTTTAATAGTTGATTCTAAGATGAGTATTTGATCATGGATATGTTTCAGCTATTTGTTATAGGGCCAAAAATATTGGAGAAGTGGTTTACCCATACATCTCCATTTTGGATATATAACTCTTCATGTTGTTGTTTGTTTAGTGTTTTTCAATTTTCCCAGAAGTGGTTAGAGTCTATGGATTCTTCAATTGCATTGAGCTGATTTCTGACTTGCTGTTCCTTCTTTTTCCGTGGTGTATTTCTGTATTGTTTTAGTGATTCACCATAGTGAAGGTGTAGACTCAGGTTTTCTGGGTCTCTATGTTTTTGTTGGACAGGTTTTTCAATTTCTTTCTTAGATTTTTGCATTCTTCATCAGACCATTTGTCATTGTTGCTAATTTTCTTTGGTTTTCTGTTTGAAATTTTTAGATTTGAAAGGAAAGATGAGATATCAAATATTATGTTAAGGTTTTCTACTACCAAGTTAACACCTCCACTACTACAGTGGAACTTTTTGTCCAGGAATTTGTCAAAAAGGGATTGAATTTGTTGTTACCTAGTTGGCAGGTTTCAACACTACTTTCCTTCCATCTATAGCATTTCTTAACCCTTATATTGTCTTAAGGGTAAAAAAATGACCTGCCACTATGTTTAACAGCAGAGAAAACCCCCTAAATAATATTTTTTCAATTTGATGACTTTCCCCCATTAGAAAAAGTGAAACATCGCCTTTGTTCATATTTCCATGAAAGCTGTACACCACCAGGGTACAAAGATTGTCTTCGGGTTATTTTTTGACCCGGCAGTTATAAAATAATACACACACACACACACGCAGACACACACGCAGACACACACACACACACACACACACATACAGACAGACACACAGAGAGAGAGAGAGAAATTGAGATGATGTGTGCTACTGATTGAACTCACCCAGCAGCTCCTGAAGAGGAAGATCACCATGGTTGGTACAGTTAGAAAGATCAAGCCAGAGCTCCTCCTCGCAACAACGGGGAGAGAGGCCTTCTCATCAAAGTTTGCCTTCACCCCCAACACCACTCTAGTTTCTTACCTCTCAAAGACAAACAAGAATGTGGTCCTCCTGAGCACACTGCACAAAACGTCTGAGATCAGTGATCATGAGGACAGGACGCCAGCCATCATCCTGGACTACAACCACAACAAAAGAGGCGTGGAAAACCTGGACAAGGTCATTGAAACTTACAGTTGCAGGAGGATGACTGCCCGCTGGCTCCTGATCATCGTCCATAACTTCATTGATGTGTCCTCATACAATGCCTTTGTGATATGGAACAAGATCAACCCTACCTGGATGCCTGATAAGCGGAACAAGAGGAGGGTGTTCCTAGAGCAGCTGGAACAGGCACTTGTAACCACACACATTCAAAGAAGGGAGCGCCTCCCCCACACAGCAGCCTCTGCAGCGCATGTGAACGCTGTTCAGGGGGTTGAATCTTGTCCTGATCCACCTGAGGCTGCAGCTGGGGCAGGCAAGAGGAGGAGATGCCAATTCTGCCCCCAAAGAAGGACTGTAAAACAAATACTATGTGCTGCACATGTGAGAAATACATCTGCAAAGTCCATGCACACACATTTGCATACTGTCCTACATGTGCTAATTAGAGTTGATTGATTTATGTTCTTTACCTTTTTGTTTTGTATCTTTTATCTTATTTTATTCTTATTTATTGTTGTTGTTTATACACCTTGTGGGTGGGGCAATGGTTAAAAAAATGGAAGAAGACTAGTATTTTGTAGTTGAATTCCTCATTGTACAGTATATAAGAATATATTGCTATGTTGCCAAAAAAGTTCAAGACTGTTATTGTTTCCCATCAAAACTACTTTCTGCACATTTCTGATTTTCTTAGGCTATACGAGGGCTCTTGCTAAAAAATGTATGTTTACACCTATGCAGTACCTTTAGCAACAATAATAATAATAATAATAATAAACCTCTACTTTAGTAAAGAAAACAATTATGACAGGTGTGTTGAAATAAAGATGAGTGGTGTCCACTGATTAAATGTAGTATTTCTGCATTGTGAAGAAGGGAAAACCCAGGTATTCACAAAGTTTGTGATGAATGACAGGTTGTTTCTTCATGAAAAAAAGATTTGGGATTTAAAATTCAATTAATAAGCTTCTTTATTTTAGGGGTTTAGTGAAGGTGGGTCCTTTTTTACCTTTAGGACAAGGGGAGTAAATAGGATGTTAAGACCACACAATTGTTAATATTATTCAGTTGCTTTGGCTTTGATGCCTTATGATTGAGTATTGCTCTGTTCAAGTAGAGTGTGATTTTGTTGTGATCTGATAGGGGTGTCAGTGGGCTGACTGAACGCTCTGAGAGACTCTGGGTTGAGGTCAGTGATAAAGTAGTCTATAGTACCACTGCCAAGAGATGAGCTATAGGTGTACCTACCATAGGAGTCCCCTCAAAGCCTTCTCTCTCTGTCTCTCTGTCTCTCTCTCTGTCTGTCTGTCTGTCTGTCTGTCTGTCTGTCTGTCTGTCTGTCTGTCTGTCTGTCTGTCTGTCTGTCTGTTCTCCCCTCCCCTTGTCCAAGTGATGTGACTTTAATTTCCCTCTCCTTTTCTCGTTCAGTCAGTCTGTGGGTGAGTGCATGTGTGTGTGTGTAATGCTGAAGTAGTTCTGGTTCCTCTCTGGTTTGTAATTACAGTCACCTGATAGTCCTATCTCCAATACATATTCAACAGCTATGCTACCAGAGTGGACAGCTGGCAATTTACAGTGACAACCAGATGCATTTAGAAAGTTGGGACATTGATGTTTCTGCATTATGATGAATTTATATGACACTGCAATGTTCTGTGGCAGCCATGTTAGCTCACCGTTACCATAACATGAATGTCTAGAAAACATATTCAAAATTCTAAAAGTTGCCCCAACTCTCTAAATATAATGCTCTGCTCACCACCATAACACAGACTGGCTGGACGTAGAGAAAGAGTAGCTTTCGTGAACACTCTTTCCTCTCAGTGATTTAAATCTTATTCAATTGATTCTAGCGTAGGGAGATTTAACAGGTGCAGGGAACTTCTACTTCACTGCAAAATGCTTTTTAATCTCCCCTAGCAGCTTGGCCTGGTGGACAAGTAAAAGTTGAACTGCTTTGACGTTTTGAACCACATTGTGTCAGGGTTTTATGTTTATCTATGTGTATCAGAGGAGGCTGGTGGGATGAACTATAGGAGGACGGGCTCATTGTAATGGCTGGAATGGCATTAATGGAACAAAGTCAAACAGGGGGTTTCCATGTTTAATGTGTTTGATACCATTTCATTATTCCATTCCGGCCATGACAATCA
>NC_056438.1:13699813-13707313 GCF_018296145.1 Oncorhynchus tshawytscha | reverse complement strand
TGTCCAAACACAGTGTCTAAACTCTGATGTCCAAACTGTCTGATGTCCAAACACAGTGTCTAAACTCTGATGTCCAAACACAGTGTCTAAACTCTGATGTCCAAACACAGTGTCTAAACTCTGATGTCCAAACACAGTGTCTAAACTCTGATGTCCAAACACAGTGTCTAAACTCTGATGTCCAAACACAGTGTCTAAACTCTGATGTCCAAACACAGTGTCTAAACTCTGATGTCCAAACACAGTGTCTAAACTCTGATGTCCAAACACAGTGTCTAAACTCTGATGTCCAAACACAGTGTCTAAACTCTGATGTCCAAACACCCAGCACGCCTGAAGACCAACTAGGGTCACCTAGCCACATAATAACACACACAGGCACAAACGACCTGAGAGCACACCAGAAAGGGTGGCCACAGCACTGAAGGTAGTGATTGAACAAGCTTCTTCTACCTTCCCCAACGCACATGTGGTTATCTCCACCCTGCTACCACAAAGACTTCCACCCTGCTACCATACAGTGGGTAAATGCAAGTATTTGCAGTAACTGTGCCTCTAAACCAAATGTTTTCCTGGCCCACCACTTCACCCTGAACTTGACCAGCCTTTACGACCAGGTCCACCTATACAAGGCAGCAGTGCCCACCTTCGCCCAGACCCTAAAGGACATCACTCTCAAACGCAGCCCCAACATCTCACACAGAAGAAACAGATCAATAGACACTCTCCCAGACCAGCGGGACACTCTCCCAGACCAACGAGACACTCTCCCAGACCTGCGGGACACTCTCCCAGACCCGCGAGACACTCTCCCAGACCAGCGGGACACTCTCCCAGACCAGCGGGACAGGCCAGCGGGACACTTTCCCAGGCCAGCGGGACACTTTCCCAGACCAGCGGGACACTCTCCCAGACCAGCGAGACACTGTCCCAGACCAGCGAGACACTGTCCCAGACCAGCGAGACACTCTCCCAGACCAGCGAGACACTCTCCCAGACCTGCGGGACACCCTCCCAGACCAGCGAGACACTCTCCCAGACCAGCGAGACACCCTCCCAGACCAGCGAGACACTCTCCCAGACCAGCGGGACCACTCTCCCAGACCAGCGGGACACTCTCCCAGACCAGCGGGACACTCTCCCAGACCAGCGGGACACTCTCCCAGACCAGCGGGACACCCTCCCAGACCAGCGAGACACTCTCCCAGACCAGCACTCTCCCAGACCACACTCTCCCAGACCAGCGAGACACTCTCCCAGACCAGCGGGACACTCTCCCAGACCAGCGGGACACTCTCCCAGACCAGCGGGACACTCTCCCAGACCAGCGGGACACTCTCCCAGACCAGCGAGACACTCTCCCAGACCAGCGGGACACTCCCAGACCAGCGGGACACTCTCCCAGACCAGCGGGACTCTCTCCCAGACCAGCGGGTCACTCTCCCAGACCAGCGAGACACTCTCCCAGACCTGCAGGAGCCCCCCCTACACATAGAGGACCTACATATAGAGGACCCATGCCGAGAGGGCCTACATCCAGACCACAGCACCACCAGCCACATCCACACCCCCCCAAGTCAACCATGCCCAGACCCCATTCAGGCCCCCTCAGATCAGACATATGCCCCTGCTGCCCACCCCATGCCCCCCACTCCCGCAAAGAGGGCCTCAACAAGTCACACATACGCCCAGGCCGTGAGCGGGCAAACAGGCCCAACCCCCAGTCTTACACTCGCCCAAGCCAATGGAATGTACCAGATGCTCAGCAGGCTCTGCTCACACTTACTAGCCTGAGGCCAAACCACACGACCAACAACATTGGACACTTTATGGAACACAAATCCTTCACTATATCATCCTGGAATATCCAAGGCCTGAGGTCATCTGCCTTTGGCCTAAAGAGCAGGAACCTGGAATTCATCAAAGAACTCAGAAATACAGACATTGTCATCCTACAAGAAACCTAGTATAGCGGAGGTATAGCGGAGACGGACCCACTGGTTGCCCTCTGGGTTACAGAGAGCTGGTAGCCCCATCCACCAAACTACCAGGTGTGAAACAGGGAAGGGACTCAGGGGGTATGCTAATTTGATATAGAGCAGACCTAACTCACCCTTTTAAATGAATCAAAACAGGAACATTTTACATTTGGCTAGAAATTCAAAAGGAAATTATCTTAACAGATAAAAATATCTTCCTGTGTGATACCTATATCCCCCCACTAGAATCTCTATACTTTAATAAAGACAGCTTCTCCATCCTGGAGGGGGAAATCAATCATTTCCAGGCCCAGGAACATGTACTAGTCTGTGGGGACCTAAATGCCAGAACTGGACAAGAACCTGACACCCTCAGCACACAGGGGGACAAACACCTACCTGGAGGTGACAGCATTCCCTTCCCCATATGCCCCCTAGACACAACTAAGACAACATAACAAACAAAAACTGGTCACAACTCCCGCAGCTCTGTCACACGCTGGGTATGTACATAGTCAATGGTAGGCTTCGAGGGGACTCCTATGGTAGGTACACCTATAGCTCATCCCTTGGCAGTAGTACTGTAGACTACTTTATCACTGACCTCAACCCAGAGTCTCTCAGAGCGTTCACAGTCAGCCCACTGACACCCCTATCAGATCACAGAAAAATCATCATCAGCAATACTCAATCATGAGGCATCAAAGCCAAGGAACTGAGTAAAATCAAGAAATACTATAGATGGAAGAATGTAGTGTGGAAACCTACCAAAAAACTATTAGGCAACAACAAATTCAATCCCTTTTAGCCTTTTTCCTGGGTAAAATGTTCCACTGTAATAGTGAAGGTGTAAACTTGGCAGTAGAAAATATTAACAGTTTATTTGACTTCAGCTTCCCTATCAAATCAAAACATTTCAAACAGAAAACTGAAGATAATGAACAACAATGACAAATGATCTGATGAAGAATGCAAAAACATAAGAAAGAAATTGAAAAACCTGCCCACAAAAACATAGAGACCCAGAAAACCTGAGTCTACGCCTTCACTATGGTGAATCACTAAAACAATACAGAAATACACCACGGAAAAAGAAGGAACAGCAAATCAGAAATCAGCTCAATGTAATTGAAGAATACTATTAAAGATGACCAGATCCCACTGAATTCTTCAATTACCTTGAATGAACTACAGGACAAAATAAAAACCCTCCAACCCAAAAAAGCCTGTGGTGTTGATGGTATCCTCAATGAAATGATAAAAAATACAGATAACAAATTCCAAATGGCTATACTAAAACTTTTTAACATCATCCTTAGCTCTGGCATCTTCCCCAATATTTGGAACCAAGGACTGATCACCCCAATCCACAAAAGTGGAGACAAATTTGACCCCAATAACTACCGTGGGATGTGTCAACATCAACCTTGGGAATATCCTCTGCATTATCATTAACAGCAGACTCGTACATTTCTTCAGTGAAAACAATGTACTGAGCAAATGTCAATTTGGCTTTTTAACCAAATTACCATACGACAGACCACGTATTCACCCTGCACACCCTAATTGACAAACAAACAAACCAAAACAAAGGTAAAGTCTTCTCATGCTTTGTTGATTTCAAAAAAGCCTCCGACTCAATTTGGCATGAGGGTCTGCTATACAATTTGATGGAAAGTGGTGTTGGGGGAAGAACATACGACATTATAAAATCCATGTACACAAACAACAAGTGTGCGGTTAAAATTGGCAAAAAACACACATTTCTTCCCACAGGGCCGTGGTGTGAGACAGGCATGCAGCTTAAGCCCCACCCTTTTCAACATATATATCAGCGAATTGGCGAGGGCACTAGAACAGTCTGCAGCACCCGGCCTCACACTACTATAATCTGAAGTCAAATGTCTACTGTTTGCTGATGATCTGGTGCTTCTGTCTCCAACCAAGGAGGGCCTACAGCAGCACCTAGATCTTCTTCACAGATTCTGTCAGACCTGGACCCTTACAGTAAGTCTCAGTAAGACATAAATAATGGTGTTGCCAAGACCACAAAGACAAATTCCATCTAGTCACTGTTGCCCTGGAGCACACAAAAAACTATACATACCTCGGCCTAAACATCAGCGCCACAGGTAACTTCCACAAAGCTGTGAACGAGCTGAGAGACAAGGCAAGAAGGGCAATCTATGCCATCAAAAGGAACATAAAATACTTGAATCAGTTATAGAGCCCATTGCCCTTTATGGTTGTGAGGTCTGGGGTCCACTCATCAATCAAGAATTCACAAAATGGGACAAACACCAAATTGAGACTCTGCATGCATATTTCTGCAAAAATATCCTACGTGCACAACGTAGAACACCAAATAATGCATGCAGAGCAGAATTAGGCCGATACCCACTAATGATCAAAATCCAGAAAAGAGACGTTAAATTCTACAACCACCTAAAAGGAAGCGATTCCCAAACCTTCCATAACAAAGCCATCATCTACAGAGAGATGAACCTGGAGAAGAGTCCCATAAGCAAGCTGGTTCTGGGGCTCTGTTCACAAACACAAACAGACCCCACATAGCCCCATGACAGCAACACAATTAGACCCAACCAAATCATGAGAAAACAAAAAGATCATTACTTGCCAAGTTGGAAAGAACTAACAAAAAACAGAGCAAACTAAAATTCTTCAGTATTTGGCCCTAAACAGAGAGTACACAGTGGCAGAATACCTGACCACTGTGACTGACCCAAACTTAAGGAAAGTTTTGACTATGTACAGACTCAGTGAGCATAGCCTTGCTATTGAGAAAGGCTGCCGTAGGCAGAACTGGCTCTCAATAGAAGACAGGCTATGTGCTCACTGCCCACAAAATGAGGTGGTAACTGAGCTGCACTTCCTAACCTCCTGTCCAATGTATAACCATATTAGAGACACGTATTTCCCTAAGTTTACGGAGATCCACAAAGAATTCGAAAACAAACCCGATTTTGATAAACTCCCATATCTACTGGGTGAAATTCCACAGTGTGCCATCACAGCAGCAAGATTTGTGACCGGTTGCCACAAGAAAAGGGCAACCAGTGAAGAATAAACACCATTGTAAATATAACCCATATTTAAGTTGATTTATTTTCCCTTTTGTACTTTAACCATTTGCACATCGTTACAACACTGTATATATGCATAATATGACATTTTTAATGTCTATTTTCTTTTGGAATTTTTGTAGGTGTAATGTTTACTGTTCATTTTTATTGTTTATTTCATTTTTGTTTATTATCTACTTCACTTGCTTTGGCAATGTTAACATATGTTTCCCATGCAAATAAAGCCCCTTGAATTGAATTGCTGGGGATTCTCTGATCCACCTTTACGCAGACGACACCATTCTGTATACTTCTGGCCCCTCCTTGGACACTGTGTTAACTAACCTCCAGACGAGCTTCAATGCCATACAACTCTCCTACCGTGGCCTCCAACTGCTCTTAAACGCAAGTAAAACTAAATGCATGCTATTCAATCGATCACTGCCCGCACCTGCTCGCCCGTCCAGCACTACTCTGGACGGCTCTGATTTAGAATACGTGGACAATTACAAATACCTGGGTGTCTGGTTAGACTGTAAACTCTCCTTCCAGATTCACATTAAGCATCTCCAATCCAAAATTAAATCTAGAATCGGCTTCCTATATCACAACAAAGCATCCTTCACTCATGCTGCCAAACATACCCTCGTAAAACTGACCATCCTACCGATCCTCGACTTCGGTGATGTCATCTATAAAATAGCCTCCAACACTCTACTCAACAAACTGGATGCAGTCTATCACAGTGCCATCCGTTTTGTCACCAAAGCCCCATATACTACCCACCATTGCGACCTGTACGCTCTCGTTGGTTGGCCCTTGCTTCATACTCGTCGCCAAATCCACTGGCTACAGGTTATCTACAAGCCTCTGCTAGGTAAAGCCCCGCCTTATCTCAGCTCACTGGTCACCATAGCAGCACCCACTCGTAGCACGTGCTCCAGCAGGTACTGTATATCTCACTGGTCACACCCAAAGCCAATTCCTCCTTTGGTCGTCTTTCCTTCCAGTTCTCTGCTGCCCATGACTGGAACGAATTGCAAAAATCTCTGAAGCTGGAGACTAACATCTCCCTCACTAGCTTTAAGCACCAGCTGTCAGAGCAGAATACAGATCACTGCACCTGTACATAGATGGGCTGTTTACAGATGGGCTATATTCCTACCTCATCCCCATACTGGTATTTATTTATTTTGCTCCTTTGCACCCCAGTATCTCTACCTGCACATTCATCTTCTGCCGATCTCCCATTCCAGTGTTTAATTGTTATATGTAATTACTTCACCACCATGGCCTATTTATTTCCTTAACTTACCTCATTTGCACTCACTGTATGTAGACTTTTTGTTATCTTTTGTTCTACTGTATTATTGACTGTATGTTTTGTTTATTCCATGTGTAACTGTGTTGTTGTATGTGACGAACTGCTTTGCTTTATCTTGGCCATGTCGCAGTTGCAAATGAGAACTTGTTCTCAACTAGCCTACCTGGTTAAATAAAGGTGTTCTCAACTAGCCTACCTGGTTAAATAAAGGTGTTCTCAACTAGCCTACCTGGTTAAATAAAGGTGGGGGGGAGAAAAGAGAGAGTGTGCAGAGGAGGAAATGCTATCAAGCTCATCTGTTTGTACTGAGTTAGGGCCAACAATAGGCAAGTGCCCCCCCCCCCCCCCCACCCAAATACACACACACATACACACACACACGTTATGTTATTTTATCCTCATTGGGACCTAAAATGTTTTCCATTCAAAATCCTATTTTCCCTAACCCTAAATGTAACCCTAACATAAACCTGTAACCCTAACCCTAACCCAAACCCTAAACCCTAACATAAACCTGTAACCCTAACCCAAACCCTAAACCCTAACATAAACCTGTAACCCTAACCCTAACCCAAACCCTAAACCCTGACATAAACCTGTAACCCTAACCCTAACCCAAACCCTAAACCCTAACATAAAACTGTAACCCTAACCCTAACCCAAACCCTAAACCCTAACATAAACCTGTAACCCTAACCCTAACCCAAACCCTAAACCCTAACATAAACCTGTAACCCTAACCCTAACCCTAACCCTAAACCCTAACATAAACCTGTAACCCTAACCCTAACCCAAACCTTAAACCCTAACATAAACCTGTAACCCTAACCCTAACCCAAACCCTAACATAAACCTGTAACCCTAACCCAAACCCTAAACCCTAAACCTAACCTTAACCCTAACATAAACCTGTAACCCTAACCCAAACCCTAAACCTAAACTTAACCCCTTACCCTAACGCTAACATAAACCTGTAACCCTAACCCAAACCCTAAACCCTAAACATAAACTTAACCCCTAACCCTAACCCTAACATAAACCTGTAACCCTAACCCAAACCCTAAACCCTAAACTTAACCCTAACCCTAACATAAACCTGTAACCCAAACCCTAA